>NW_004798053.1:195670-206916 GCF_000002075.1 Aplysia californica | reverse complement strand
AAAGTTGCATTTGCAAATAACAAAAGTTTCACAAAGTTGCAAGAAAAATTTGCAAAAGTTGAAAGAAAAGTTGCAACACGTGTATAGCTAAAAATAAAATGGCATGGAACTATTGGAAAACATTATTGGTATGACTTCATTTTTTTTTTTCATTTTCATTTCTTTATTGAACATCAGTATGATCAGGAACTATTACATCAGATATTCCTTCAATGTTTCGCTTGATAATGCAGTACTTTTCTATTTTTATATCAATTTTTGTTTTATTTTGTACACAGTGGAGTCTGCTTAAACCGAAATCTGTGGGACCCCTTGAATTTCTTTGATATATAATAGTTAAGTTTTCGGTGTAGAGGTGTTGCTCAAAAAGAAAGAAAAAATGTAGGATTTTATTTTCTTTAGGTTTACAGCTGTTTTTGGATTGTAGATCACTGTATGGTTTAAGTGCACTCTTCTGTACACACCTACTTTTTCCAAACAAAAATTTAAAAATAATTTTCTCGTTAATCCAATCCGTACACTTTGCATAGCAGTCTGTCAAACTGATGCTTTGAGAAAAACTGAAAGTTTCGAAGAGATCTTCATACTAGAAGTATTCTAAAATGTGAAGAATACAACCCCACGGGTACAAAATGACCCCAGAGCGTAGGATAGGGTTGAACAATGAAAATGGGACATCTTCTTGAGCTCTCTCTTTGTTATGAACTGTTTTCACTGTTATGGAGATACTGTTAAGGATGGAGATACGACAAGAAAGCACTGGGTTTGCAAGATAGTGAGAAAGGTTACGACAAAACGATGGAAAAGGTGAACAATTGTGTTTTTAACAATGCAATCAGAAGTTGAACCTCAGCAAAAAAAAATTATGTTCTGTTTCTGACAACGATTACCAGCATAGCTACATCATTAAAAGTGGTAAGGTTGTGTTTTATCAATTAAATGAGATTTTTGATAAATTGTCTTGTAGATGTTATAACGTTAAGCATTCAGTGACTCACTCCAAACCATTCATCTGTCACTTGTCACTATGGTCGTGTTTGTTGATGCCCCTTTCCTTGCCACAACAGGCTTCCATCTTTCCCTGGCTCTGCTCCTATCATGTATTCTTTCACTTTCACGAAGTTGTAGATCACTGTTGGATTTTAGGTCTTCCTTTATTTCTTTTTGCCTTTATTTCATCCAACAGAATAGGTATATTTTTATCATATGTATCTGTTTGCTTTACCATATATGAGTGTAGACAGGAAATTCCCAAGGGCTTTGGTACTCTTCTACCATGAACACTGAGGAAAACTGTAATGGAAATAGTCCATAGGATTTGGTAGAGCATCAGGAGTGTCGGGTTGCCTACTTGGAGCAGCTCATGTGTCCAAATTGTACAGTATGGTTGGTAAAATCTAATAATCTTAGACTGTGTCCGAAAACTCAGCTGCATGGGAAATTTCTTTAAAATAAGATGTATTATGTGTGTGGGTAATTATAGAATGGCTTTTATTACAGCTGGCAATTTTGCTGATTGGGAAAGTTTTTAAACAGAGGCAACATAATTGCCATTATAAGTGCATAGTATATCTATTCAGAGCAGCTCTTGTTTTTAAATTTGAATAGTATGATGATAGGCTGTATTAACAAGCTTTAGATTATATCTAAAAACTTTGCATGGGAAATCTCTTCAACATTTGATGCATTATGAGTGTGGGTAATTTTAGAATGGCTTTCAATACAGTACAGCTGGCAATTTTGCTGTTTAGTGATTGGGAAAGTTTTTATATAGGCAACATAACTCATTTTATGTGCATGTTTACTCATTATAATATAAGTGCATGTTTACCTACTCCCCCCCCCCCCCCAAATAAATAAAATAATTTCTGAGTTTACTCTGTAGCTCAAAATTTCTCCGACTTGACTACCGAGCTCTTTACACGATTGATACTAAGCAACAATCAATATGGAGTTGTTGTCATCACTCCCAACCTGCAAGATTTTTACCCATTTGGGTTACTTATATGTGTATCATTTGCTGAAAATATTTTGCTTTTGTTTTGTTTTGAATAGTAGTTGTGGTGCACTATGAGTTAGCCTTCTGCTTGTTTACCGATGACTGTGAATGATGTCTGTATGAAAATGGAGGTTATGGAGAAACGATTTTTTTTACTTTAAAAAAGCAACAAATAAGCAATCCCTTGACCTTCAATACTTTCATGTGTGTGTGTGTGTGTGTGTGTGTGTCTGTGTGTGTGTGTGTGTGTGTGTGTGTGTGTGTGTGTGTGTGTGTGTGTGTTTGTATATCTCTGCTTTTATTTGTGTGTATTAAAGATACACAAATGTATATAAGATACACAATAAATGTATCTTTTTGAGATGCTGATTTAGTATGTTGTGAATGAAAGCCGTTTTGCTTTTGTGTCAGACTAAGGTCAAAATTGTCCAAGGCGGCCACCCATTGTCAAGGAAAAAAGTGGTTGTCTTAGATAGTTAACATAGACAGGTGGACCGCTTGGACGGTGCCATTTTATTATACACAAAAGTCAAAGTCAGTCACTGGTGAAGAAACATGTGAGCACCACATTCTTAGTCTCAAAACATGACAAGATGCCAGTAAGAAAAACAACCTGATAGATGGTAAAGAAGCAGATCGACCAAAAAAGCTATTATCGGTTTACCCTTTTCTTCTCCACAAAGGAAGTGATTCCCCCCCCCCCCCCACCAGGGCAGTACTACTGACTGAAGTTGCCTTTAGGCCATTCCCAAAGGGGGGGGATATTAACATGTTCTTATGCACAGTAGAATTGTAAATGGGATGATTTTTCAATGTCATGCTCATACTGTTTTCCTTATCCTTACTATCGTCATTTTTCCTTTACTTCTTTTGTATGTTTGCCACTCTGTTGTGAACTGCTATTTACGGGGTGCCTTGTTTATAGACGAAGCAGATTTTATGCTGTTGAGGCTAGAGAGGTGAGTAGAGTAAGCCTGATTCCCCATTTGGACTTCTCTGTTGACATCCATCCCATGGCACTCATATGTCCTTATGCCGAAGAACCTTATTAAAACTAAACTGAAACTAAGGAAGGGATTTATTCAGTTCCATGTCAAGAGAAAGAGCGTATAAAGTATAATGCTGGACTACGGAGCAGATGGACCTGGTTCAAATCCCAATGTAGAGTTCTGAACTCACTAGGGGTGTTTGGAGGAGTTTTTAAGGTTCTCTGCCCATTTGGATTGACTCTTCCAGAGATGGAAGTTTAATTCACAGGTTAGCCTCTTAAAAAACCTTACAGTGTTGAAAGAACATGTCAGCGGCGAATTTCAAATAGAAAGATTAGAACTGTCATTGCACACATCAGGGAAAACCGTCCTCAAACAGACACTAAAAGGATAAATATACTGCATGATAATACAACTGTTCACAAATCAGTCAAGACCAAAACATGTTTTTTTTAAACCCACCATACTCTTCGGGCTCATGTGACTTTCTCCTTTGATATCAGGTTTAGAAACTTTTATGTAGGATGCTGTAATATGTCACTATCAATTACTTAGGTACTCCTGAAAATGACTATCTTATGGCCTGTCATAATCTTTTTTTTTTTTTTTGGTAAATGTTTTAAGGCGCTCGCAACTGCATAAGGCCATATGAGCACTAGGGACACATCAAATATTTTCATTTTTCAGTTGGGAGGAAATTTTATTCTGCTCTTGCCCTCAAAGGGGCTTTCGGTCCAATTCGCCTCTAGCCCTCAAAGGGGCTTTCGCCTCCTCTAGCCCTCCAAGAGGCTTTCACCTCCTCTAGCCCCAAGGCGTCTCCTCTAGCCCTCAAGGGGGCTTTCACATCCTCTAGCCCCCAAAGGGGCTTTCGCCTCCTCCAGCCCACAAATGGGCTTTCGGCCCCAATGGCCTCTAGCCGCCAAAGTGGCTTTCGCCTCAATTAGCCCTCAAAGGGGCTTTCACCTCCTCTAGCCCAAAAAGGGCTTTCACCCCTCTAGCCCTCAAGGGGCTTTCACATCCTCTAGCCCTAAAAGGGGCTTTCGGTCCCATTCTCCTCTTTCACCTCCTCTAGCCTTCAATGGGGCTTTCACCTCCTCTAGCCCTCAAAGGGGCTTTCGGTCCCATTCTCCTCTTTCACTTCCTCTAGCCCTCAAAGGGGTTTTCACCACCTCTAGCCCTCAAAGGGGCTTTCGGTCCCATTCTCCTCTAGCCCTAAAAGGGGTTTTCGTCTCCTCTAGCCCTCAACGGGGCTTTCACCTCCTCTAGCCCTCAAGGGGGTTTTCACCTCCTCTAGCCCTCAAAGGGACTTTCACCTCCTCTAGCCGTCAAAGGGGCTTTCACCTCCTCTAGCCCTCAAAGGGGCTTTCATCTCCTCTAGCCCTCAAAGGGGCTTTCGGTCCCATTCTGCTCTAGCCCTCAAAGGGGCTTTCGGTCTCATTCTCCTCTAGCCCTCAAAGGGGCTTTCACCCCCTCTAGCCCTAAAAGGGGCTTTCACCTCCTCTAGACCTCCAAGGGGCTTTCGCCTCCTCTAGCCCTCCAAGGGAGTGTGTGGTTGGCGGGTGCTCCGGTGTGATTTGCTCCTTCTTTCCTACCAAATAGCTATCTTCTTTATCTCCCCTCCTCCTTTTTGGTGTTTATTACTCACTTGTAACACTTCTAATCTTAGGCACTTATATGACCTTGTTGTGTTGCAAGTGCCGTAAAACACTTACTAAAACTAAACTAAAAACCTTCCTAGGGGCTTTCGCCTCCTCTAGCCCTCAAAGGGGCTTTCACCTCCTCTAGCCCCCAAGGCGGCTCCTCTAGCCCTCGAGGGGGCTTTCACCTCCTCTAGCCCCCAAAGGGGCTTTTGACTCCTCCAGCGCACAAAGGGGCTTTTGGTCCCATTGGCCTCTAGACCCGAAAGGGGCTTTCACCTCAATTAGCCCTCAAAGGGGCTTTCACCTCCTCTAGCCCAAAAAGGGCTTTCACCCCTCTAGCCCTCAATGGGGCTTTCACCTCCTCTAGCCCTCAAAGGGGCTTTCGGTCCCATTCTCCTCTTTCACCTCCTCTTGCCCTCAAAGGGGCTTTCACCTCCTCTAGCCCTCAAATGGGCTTTAGGTCCCATTCTCCTCTAGCCCTCAAAGGGGCTTTCTCCTCCTCTAGCCCTCAAAGGGGCTTTGACCTCCTCTAGCCCTCAAAGGGGCTTTCACCCCCACTAGCCTTCAAAGGGGTTTTCGGTCCCATTCTCCTCTAGTACTCAAAGGGGCTTTTGGTCCCATTCTCTTCTAGCCCTCGAGGGGGCTTTCACCTCCTCTAGACCTCCAAGGGGCTTTCACCTCCTCTAGCCCTCCAAGGGGCTTTCGCCTCCTCTAGACTTCAAAGGGGCTTTCACCTCCTCTTGCCTTCAAAGGGCTTTCTCTTCATCTAGCCCTCAAAGGGGCTTTGACCTCCTTTAGCCCTCAAAGGGGCTTTCACCTCCTCTAGCCCACAAAGGGGCTTTCGGTCCCATTCTCCTCTAGCCCTCAAAGGGGTTTTCGGTCCCATTCTCCTCTAGCCCTCAAATGGGGCTTTCACCTCCTCTAGACCTCCAAGGGGCTTTCGCCTCCTTTAGCTATCCAAGGGGCTTTCGACTCCTTTAGCCCTCAAAGGAGCATTTCATCTCCTCTAGCCCCCAAGGCGGCTCCTCTAGCTCTCAAGGGGGCTTTCACCTCCTCTATCCGCCAAAGAGGTTTTCGCCTCGTCCAGCCCACAAAGGGGCTTTCAGTCCCATTGGCCTTTAGCTCCCAAAGGAGCTTTCACCTTCATTAGCCCTCAAGGGGTTTACACCTCCTCTAGCCCTCAAAGGGGCTTTCGGTCCCATTCTCCTCCAGCCCTCAAAGGGGCTTTCACCTCCTCTAGCCCTCAAAGGGGCTTTGGGTCCCATTCTCCTCTAGCCGTCAAAGGGGCTTTCACCTTCTCTAGCCCTCAAAGGGGCTTCCCCTCCTCTAGCCCTCAAAGAGGCTTTTTCCTCCTCTAACCCTCAACGGGGCTTTCACCTCCTCTAGCCCTCCAAAGGGCTTTCGCCTCCTCTAGCCCTCCAAGGGGCTTTCGCCTCCTCTAGCCCAAAAGGGGCTTTCGGTCCCATTCTCCTCTAGCCCTCCAAAGGGGCTTTCGCCTCTTCCAGCCCACAAAGGGGCTTTCGCCTCTTCTAGCCCCCTAACGGGCTTTCACCTCCTCTATCCAACAAAGGGGTTTTCACCCTCTCTAGCCCCCAAAGGGGCTTTCACCTCCTCTAGCCCTCAAAGGGGCTTTCGGTCCCATTCCCCTCTAGCCGTCAAAGGGGCTTTCACCTTCTCTAGCCCTCAAAGGGGCTTCCCCTCCTCTAGCCCTCAAAGAGGCTTTTTCCTCCTCTAACCCTCAACGGGGCTTTCACCTCCTTTAGCCCTCCAAAGGGCTTTCGCCCCCTCTAGCCCTCCAAGGGGCTTTCGCCTCCTCTAGCCCAAAAGGGGCTTTCGGTCCCATTCTCCTCTAGCCCTCCAAAGGGGCTTTCGCCTCTTCCAGCCCACAAAGGGGCTTTCGCCTCTTCTAGCCCCCTAAGGGGCTTTCACCTCCTCTATCCAACAAAGGGGTTTTCACCCTCTCTAGCCCCCAAAGGGGCTTTCACCTCCTCTAGCCCTCAAAGGGGCTTTCGGTCCCATTCCCCTCTAGCCGTCAAAGGGATTTCACCTTCTCTAGCCCTCAAAGGGGCTTCCTCCCCTCGAGCCCTCAAAGGGGCTTTTTCCTCCTCTAACCCTCAACGGGGCTTTCACCTCCTCTAGCCCTCCAAAGGGCGTTTGCCTCCTTTAGCCCAAAAAGGGGCTTTCGCCTCCTCTAGCCCAAAAAGGGGCTTTCGCCTCCTCTAGCCCTCCAAGGGGCTTTCGCCTCTTCTAGCCCACAAAGGGGCTTTCGCCTCTTCTAGCCCCCTAAGGGGCTTTCACCACCTCTAGCCCACAAAGGGGTTTTCACCCTCTCTAGCCCACAAAGGGGCGTTCACCTCCTCTAGCCCTCAAAGGGGCTTTCACCTCTTCTAGCCCTCCAAGGGGCTTTCGCCTCCTCTAGCCCACAAAGGGGCTTTCGGTCCCATTCTCCTCTAGCCCTCAAAGGGGGATTCTAGGTCTCCCCCTATTCACCAGTCTGCTTGCGTAGGTTAAATAAAACTTACCTTGGTGGCGGTTCTCCCGTAGAAACTTCTAAGCTCGGTGGCGATCCTGGGACGTCGCCCTTGACACGGATTTTCTTAACTTTATATCACAGCTTTGCGCGGACGTCGGGGAAATGAATGGTTTTGCGCGTAACTTTTTAAATTATGGGGAAAATTCAGCACGGTTGTGCACCATACTCCTCTGAACATCTCAAAGACACTTCCTTCATTCAAAAATCTTAGACAGTCTGTGTGTTGTTCTTTACTTCATCCTTCCTCGTGTATAATAAATGGAGGGAGTGGTCGTCAAGTTATCCGTGTGCCCCGACAGTCAATGACCAAGAGATAAGTTGGTAAGTGTTAGGGCTAGAGTTTGGGTTAGGTTTGGGTCAAGGTTGTTGATTGTAATAGACAAGTAGACAGTCAAGTGGAACACCTAGTTCGGTGGTAAACCGTCATGCAGAACAGAAATCTCTTGGTAAATCACCAAGTGGACAGGCGTCAATACGTTCTAAATCTCATTTTTTAATTGTCTAAAAATATTGACCATCGTCACACTAAATCACATCACCGCAACCTTAATAAGGCATGTCACGGGTCAGCAAAAAATAATGTTTCGGTCAAAATATTGATTTTTAACTCTGTCCATTTTCGGGTACTTGAATGTCTCAGGAATCGATAAAACTTGATATCTCCTTGTTAAAAAGTCAAGAAATCAATTTTTGAGGCTTTTTCTGGAGGGCACCCTCTTTAAAAAAGTGCGCGTTTTCTTCGAATTTGCCCACAATTGGACCGTGACGACAATTATGTCCTCGTCTGACCCTAATATGTTTAGTATTGTTGCGCTCTCAAGCTTCTCTTTTTTCAAACCCTAAACGGGGGCTCTCGTGGCCTAGAGGTAAGGTGTTGGCCTCTCATTCAAAGGTCCCGGGTTCGATTCCGGGTAGCGACCAAAAAATTTTCTTCTCTAAAATTGTCTCCTTTCACATCCTTTCCTGATCTCTAACAATGTTCTGTTGTCTGCTTTCATTTCCACTTTCTACCCCCACCCCCTCACCTCCTTTGCCCCCTCCTCTGGGCTCCTGACTCTTTCTGCAGCCTTTCTACTGCTACTCCTTGGCTCCTCCTAACTGCTGTCTTTCTGCCACACCCCTGATCTTCTGGTAGGAAAGATCTACACCTAGCCTTCTCGGACAAGGGCGAAAAATCTCGGAGGCCCGTGTGCAAGTTGCGCACGTTAAAGATCCCTTGGTGGTCTAAAATCGATAAGAGTAGGCTTCGGCCGCCACCCGGGCAAAATTCAAAATTTCCTACCAACGGAAAAGTATTAGGTGTGTCCCGCGCGCTCATATGACCTTATGCAGTTGCGAGCGCCGTAAAACCCTATACTAAACAAACAAACAAAACCCTAAACTTATCAAGAATGATGCATTTCCGACAGTTTAGTGCAACTGGAAGCAGAACTCATCCTATTCTAAATTTTGGTTTGTCTTGCTGTATTAACAAGCTTTAGATTATATCTGAAAACTTTGCATGGGAAATCTCTTCAACGTTTAATGCATTATAGGTGTGGGTAATTTTAGAATGGCTTTCAATACAGTACAGCTGGCAATTTTTGCTGTTTAGTGATTGGGAAAGTTTTTATATAGGCAACATCATAACTCATTATAATATAAGTGTTTGTTTACCTACTCCCCCCCCCCCCCCCCCAAATAAATAAAATAATTTCCGAGTTTACTCTGTAGCTCAAAATTTCTCCGACTTGACTACCGAGCTCTTTACACGATTGATACTAAGCAACAATCAATATGGAGTTGTTGTCATCACTCCCAACCTGCAAGATTTTTACCCATTTGGGTTACTTATATGTGTATCATTTGCTGAAAATATTTTGCTTTTGTTTTGTTTTGAATAGTAGTTGTGGTGCACTATGAGTTAGCCTTCTGCTTGTTTACCGATGACTGTGAATGATGTCTGTATGAAAATGGAGGTTATGGAGAAACCGATTTTTTTTTACATTAAAAAAAGCAAAAGATAAGCAATCCCTTGACCTTCAATACTTTCATGTGTGTGTGTGTGTGTGTGTGTGTGTGTGTGTGTGTGTGTGTGTGTGTGTTTGTATGTCTCTGCTTTTATTTGTGTGTATTTAAAGATACACAAATGTATATAAGATACACAATAAATGTATCTTTTTGAGATGCTGATTTGGTATGTTGTGAATGAAAGCCGTTTTGCTTTTGTGTCAGACTAAGGTCAAAATTGTCCAAGGCGGCCACCCATTGTCAAGGAAAAAAGTGGTTGTCTTAGATAGTTAAGATAGACAGGTGGACCGCTTAGACGGTATCATTTTATTATACACAAAAGTCAAGGTCACTTGTGAAGAAACACGTGAGCACCAGGAGCGGTTTGTTAACTGGGCAAGACCGGCACCGACCGGCGGTGCCGGTCAGATTTTTGTCAACTGAACTGTTGACTAGAGGTTTATTGCTGATGACGATTTCCATTCAGTTTTAAGTAAATCAAAACAAACATGTATCAACATTCAAAAACACCTTGCCGATTTGAAGGCGCTCAAATAGACAAGTGGGATTCACTGCTGTTTTGTCGCGACATAACCTCATTCCTTCACGTTTATTATCGCGCCGGCTCGTAACTTTAAATCGTCTCCCGTCAAACCGTCACGTCGCGGAACTTCGTACTACGTACGAAGCCAAACACACGGCGGGCTTGGCTAAGGCTAGCGATGTCGTCAGTCCCATGGACAAATCCATCGTCAATCCACAGAAAGATTAAGATATCTCTTAATTGCCAGATTGGCCTCTTTATAGCTTACAAAATTAAGAAAAACATGTATTTATCATTCAGCCTTTCTCTAACCACTGTTAGAACATTTATTGTCAGCATGGCACTACTCTTTTTTGTTTATTGACTTTTTAACCACCTACAGTTCCTGTTTGGCATTTACTCATCGTTTTCTCCCCTCTAATAACTTACATGGCTCTTTGGAGTCTGGCCGGCGAAAGAAGGAATCGTCTAGTGAAGATATATTTAATAAGGAAAATTTTAACGAGGAGCTATAGACACTCGGCTGTCAGTCTGGGCCGAAAACCCCCTCCCTTCCCTCCCCTTTTCAACCCTCACCCCAGATAGACACCAAGTTCTATAATTAGCATTTGACACACTTCCCCACTTTGTTACAACACAGTGTTCAGTGTTCAGTTCTGAGAACTGAGAAGTGCGATGAAGTACATTTGATGATATAATGATCGGAAACTTGTGTGCTTTGTCCAGCTTTGTATAACATCTGATTGTAGACTTGATCTGATTGGGACAGCGTCACTGGTACAGTAGCAATTGACTTTTTGTCATCATACAGGACAGTTCTTATTACATATATTTAACGGGTTCTGTGCACGTCGATATTTTGTATGGGGGTGTAGAAAGTACGAGTAAAGTACTGTACAGGAGGTAAGGACCAGCGATTTATTGCTTCTCCCTTTCAGTTTGTTTTCTAGCTCAGACTCAAGTAGTGTGTTTCTTTTTCTGTGTCGATCAAGTGAGTTTCTATTAATCTCAGTAACTTCCATCATAATATTGTTTCTTGACGCTACCGCATATTTTAGCTCTTTCACATGATATTACAATGTTTACTGTGGTGTGTGTGTGTGTGTGTGTGTGGGTGGGGGAGGGGGTGGGGATGGCGAAAGTAAGGGTGTAAAATAAGGAGAGAGAGAGAGAGAGAGAGAGAGAGCATGTGTGTGTGCGTGCGTGTGTGTGTGTGTGTGTGTGTGTGTGTGTGTGTGTGTGTGTGTGTGTGCGTGCGTGCGTGCGTGTGTGTGTGTGTGTGTGTGTGTGTGTGTGAGTGTGTGTGTTGTGAAGGAAGGGGGTGGGGGAGGGAAAAATACTAATAGTCGACGTGAATGACCGCCGGTCAGTTCTATAAACCACGAGCCGCCACTGGTGAGCACCACATTCTATGTTCTCAAAACATGACAAGAAGCCAGTAAAAAAAAAAACAACCTGATAGATAGTAAATGAAGCAGATCGACCAAAAAAGCTATGTGTATCGGTTTACCCTTTTCTTCATCACTAAGGAAGTGGATCCCGCCCCCCCCCC
>NW_004798053.1:153058-195518 GCF_000002075.1 Aplysia californica | reverse complement strand
TTTCCAAAGGGGGGGGGGGGATATTAACATGTTCTTATGCTCACTGATTTATCAGTGTCATGCTCATACTGTTTTCCTCATCCTTACTATCGTCATTTTTCCTTTACTTTTTTTGTATGTTTGCCACTCTGTTGTGAACTGCTATTTCCGGGGTGCGTTGATAGCCGAAGCAGATTTTATGCTGTTGAAGCTAGAGAGGTGAGCAGAGTAAGCCTGATTCCCCATTTGAACTTCTCATTTGACATCTACCCCATGGCGCTCATATGACCTTATGCAGTTGCGAATGCTAAAAAACTTAATTAAAACAAAACTAAAACGAAGGAAGGGATTTATCAATTTTCATGTCAAGAGAGAGAGTGTATAATACTGGACTACGGAGCAAATGGCCCTGTTTCAAATCCCCAATGCAGAGTTCTGAACTCATTAGGGGTGTTTTGAGGAGTTTTTAAGGTTCTCCACCCATTTGGATTTACTCTTCCAGAGGTGGAAGTTTAATTCAGAGGTTCACATCTTAAAAAACCTTACAGTGTTGAAAGAACATGTCACTGTCAGCAGCGAGTTTCAAATAGAAAGATTAGAACTGTCATTGCACATATCAGGGATAACCGTCCTCAAACAGACACTAACACTGCACTAACAGGATAAAAATACTGCCTGATAATACCAGTCCACAAATCAGTCAAAACCAAAACATTTTTAAAGAAAAATCCCCCACCATACTCTTCGGGCTCATGTGACTTTCTCCTTTGATATTAGGTTTAGAAACTTTTTTGTAGGATGCCGTAATACCTCACTATCAATTAAGTACTCCTGAAAATGACCTATCTTTTGGCTTATAATCTTTTTTTTTGGGGGGGGGGGGATGTTTTACGGCGCTGACAATTCAATAACTGCATAAGGCCATAAAATGATTCACAAGGCCACTTGGGTCTCCTCGGGCGGAACAACGGAAAACCAGATTGACCACTTTTGCATCTCCCGAAAGTTTAGACGCTCACTGGAAGACGTCCGAGTCTTACGAGGATCAGACGTCGCATCAGACCACCATTTGATCCTTGGAAAGATGAAACTAAAACTGAGAAGATACGCACAAGTCACAGCTGGAAATCGTCTAAAGTATGAAGTGAGCCTTCTGAAAGACCCAGTAAAGAAGAATGAGTTGTTCAAGTTTGAACTGAAGAACAGATTTCAAACCCTTCAAGATCTAGATGAATGTGAAGTCAACGAACACTGGGATAACATAAGAGAGGCAGTAAACGCAACTTGTCAGAGCACCCTAGGACCCAAAGACAACACCAGGAATGAATGGATTTCACAAGACTCTCTAGACAAAGTCAAAAGAAGAAGAGAGCTCAAGGCCCAAGTCAACAACAGCCGTACCCGAACTGAGAAACTCGCTGCACAACAAGAGCACACCGAAGTAAACCGGGAGGTAAAGAATTCCATCAAGAAGGACAAGAATACCTATCTGAATGGCCTGGCCGAAAAGGCTGAGAAAGCAGCAACAGACGGGCACTTACGGATTGTACACCAGACTACAAGAACTCTTTCAGGTAGGTTCAGCAAGCCCACTCTACCAGTGAAAGACAAAGAGGGAAAGACTATCTTCAACCCAGAGGGGCAACTCAACCGATGGAGAGAACACATTGATCAACTATTGAACAGACCACCTCCATAAAACCAACCAGAAATTCTTCCAGCCAGAAATGACCTCCCAATAGTCACGGAACCACCTTCAAGAGAGGAAATTGCAGCCGCTATAACAACACTGAAGTCCCACAAGGCAGCTGGTCCCGACCATATACCACCGGAAGCCCTTAAGGCAGAGAAAGATAGGTTTGTGGAAATTCTCTATGCTCTGTTTGAAAAGGTTTGGCAAAATGAGGAAATACCATCAGACTGGAAGGAAGGACACCTAATCAAGCTGCCAAAGAAAGGAGATCTCAGCAATTGTAACAACTACAGAGGCATTACACTCCTGTCCATACCTGGGAAAGTCTTAAACAGGATACTCCTGGGGAGAATCAAGCTGGCAACAGATGAGAAGCTTCGAGGAAACCAGGCAAGATTTCGCAAAAACCGATCATGTGTGGACCAGATCGCTACTCTGCGTATCATTGTTGAGCAATCGCTTGAATGGAACTCTCCACTCGTGGTCAACTTCATTGACTATGAAAAGGCGTTTGACAGCGTGAACAGGTAAACTCTGTGGAAACTCATGCGGCATTTTGGAAAACCTGAGAAAATCGTCAAGCTTGTGAAGGCCACCTATGATGGAACAAAATGCCAAGTCTTCCACGAAGGACAACTCTCAGAACCATTCCAGGTACAGACAGGAGTGCGACAAGGATGCTTGCTCTCACCTTTCCTCTTCATACTGGCAATTGACTGGGTCATGAAAGAAGCCACCAGAGGCAAACGTAATGGAATACAATGGATCCCTTGGCAGCAGCTGGACTACTTAGACTTCGACGATTACCTTGCGCTGCTCTCTCACACACATGCTCAGATGCAAGAAAAGACCAAGGAACTCAACAGGCTATCAAGGAGTGTTGGCCTACGTATACATCCAGGCAAGTCAAAAGTAGTGAAGCTAGGAAAAGTTTCAAGCCCTGCTGTGACAGTGGAAGACACTCCCCTGGAAGAAGTGGACTCCTTTACCTACCTTGGAAGTGTCATCGATGATAAAGGTGGAACCGAGGCAGACGTTAAAGCAAGAACCGCCAAGGCAAGGTCAGCCTTCAAGCAATTATCAAAAGTCTGGAAAGCAAGCAACATCTCGCTACACACCAGGATTCGACTCTTTAACTCCAACGTCAAGTCTGTGCTTCTCTACGGCTGCATAACTTGGAAGATAACGAAAACAGTACTGAATAAAGTCCAGACTTTCATCAACAGATGTATGAGGAGTATTCTAAGAATTAAGTGGCAGGACAGAATAAGAAATGAAGAACTGTGGGAAAGGACAGGACAAAAGGATATAGAAGTAGAAATAGGACTAAGAAAGTGGCGATGGATGGGACACACCTTAAGAAAGCCCAGCAGAAACATCACAAGACAGTCACTGCAGTGGAACCCACAAGGAGCACGAGGCAGGGGTAGGCCACGGGAAACAAAAGGAGATGCGTGGAAAGGGACATGAGAGAAATGAAGCTCACTTGGAACGAGCTTGGAAGGATGGCTCAGGACAGAGATAAATGGAAGGAGCTTGTATGTGGCCTGTACCCTGCCAGGGGTGAAGGGCATTGATGATTGATGATAAGGCCATATGAGCACTCGGGACACATCAAACATTTTCAGTTGGGAGCAAATTTTGAATTTTGCTCGGGTGGTGGCAGAGGCCTACTCTTATCGATTTTGGACCACCAGATGATCTTTAATGTGCCCAACTCGCACACAGGACCTCCGAAATCTTTCGCCCTTGTTCGAGAAAGCTAGGTGTAGATCTTACCTACCATATATGTGTCACGACGTAGTGAAATCAGGCGGTTGTCAATTTTTGGGCTTCTGGAGTTATTGGTCTCATCTTAAAGCTTGTTTATTTGTCTATATTTTGATGAAAAAAACCCACCCATTTATCTTAAATAGTGAACAGGACTTAAGGTATTTGCGATTGAAGGAGATGGGGTCACTTGGTTTCAGAAGTAAAATTAGGGAGAAAATGACCGCCAAACTTTGGTGACTTTCAAAGCTTGAGAGTCATTTTAAACTGTAAATTTACATGTTTTGTGCCTTTAATCAACGATTTTCTGTAACTTCCAAACAGAAATGTGTTACTAAATGGATATAAAATGTGCTGAGCCAAAAAAAAAAATTCTTTAAAAATTGCCCAATGTCCAAAAATATGCTGGTTTCTTTGATTTCATTGTTTTGACGAACACCCGATTTCACCATGCTGTCTCACACATTATGATCAGGGGTGTGGCTGGAAGACAGCAGTAAGAAGGAGCCAAGGAGAAGCAGTAGAAAGGCTGCAGAAAGAGTCAGGAGTCCAGAGGAGTGGGCAAAGGTGGTGGGGTGGGGGCTGAAAGAAGAGACAAAAGTTGATGAAAGAACATTGATAGAGAGCAGGAAAGGATGTGAAAGGAGAACATAATTTTTAGAGAAGCAAATTTTCCGTCGCTACCCAGATTCGAACCTGAGAACTATTCAATGAGAGGTGAACACCTTAACCTCTAGGCCACAACAGCCCCTTTGTCATAATCTGATGCAATGAGTACAAAAGTAGAGCCAGAGAAGGAGACTGTTTCAGAGACGGATAGAAAAGGAATCAAATCTTTTGATTCATTTTCATGCTGCAAAAACCATCTCCTTTTGTTTGAATACCCGCACCTGTAATGCTGTCAACTTCAAAGACAAAATAAAAATCACTCATTTCACTGTGTGTGTGAAAATTCCTCTTTATTTTGTAAAATATTTGTAGAAAATATACCACCGAAAAAAAAAGCCTTGCAATCAGGAATTTTCATTATTCAACAAATATCACACGAATGTGTGCTGTGTTCAGTGTTTACCCCATATGTACAATATTATTCAAGTATTGCAGGTTTAGACCAACATGCTAACCACATCCCAAGTTCCACTAAAAGTAAGTGGGAAAAGAGGGGCCATCATTATCCATACAAAATGCCAATTCTCAATCAAACAAATTTCTGCAAACATCAGCTGACAGAAAGTTTGGACCACTGTGTAACATAAGTTTTTCTTGGAAAACTCAAGAAAAAGAAGTTGAGGAGACAAAGTCTGAAAATGTTTTATAGTCAGGACAAAAGAGGAACAATACCTTTTTGCATGAATTATATGATGTTTGAAACTGATGCAGAGTTACGGATTCCATGCTCAGCAGGCAAATTCCAGGTGCTTCCGGTCAGATCTTCAAATCACAAATTATCATCATACTAAATCCACAACAAGGAGAGAGTGAGGCAGGCATACAAAGTTGAGTTAAGAAAAGACAGTTTTTGTTTATTAAGTAAAGAGTATTACGGCACCTGCAACGTAATTATGTAATATACGCGCCGAAGATTAGAGGTGTTACAACCAACCACCCACAAAAGAGAGTTTGAAACAGCAGACAAACTTTGACGGGGAAGGAAGAGAAGAGAGCGAGACAGACACACATAATAAAAGAGTGAGGTAGGCACACAAAGCCAGACAGTGAAGAAAGAGACAGAGACAGGCATACAAAAGTGCCGAAGATTTGAGGGGTTAAAAAGGAGTAACAAACACAAAAAAGAAGGAGAAGAGAGAGATGCTTGATAGTAGGAAAGAAGGAATAAACCATACAAGAGCAGTTGCCAACCACCCACTGCGTAGAGAAAGATAGTTAAAGAACAAAGAAAGAGAGGGTTTCATGCATACAAAGTCAGACATTGAAGAAAGAAATTTGTGACAGGCTCACACAGTGAAGCAGTGGAGAAAAAGAGAGGAAGATGTGTATAAAAAGTCAGATGGCAAAGAAAGAGAAGCATACAAAGTCAGACTGGGCAGCGAGAGAGGCAAACAAAAAGACAAAGTGGTTGAGTCACTGGTGTTTGTGGAGTCATAAAATGACACAGGCATCATGAAAAAAAAGGCTACAAGAGAAGCTACACAAGAAAAACACTTAAAACTATATCGGAGCACCCATCAAGAGATAACATACAGGAAAACTAAAAACAGCAAACCAAGATTAGCATAAAACAATCTGGCACTTCATAGGAACAGAAAGATAAGTTGGAGACATAGTTTCATTTCTTGCACACAGGTGGACTCAAGCATTACATGATGCAGCATCAGCCAACACTTCTTGTATTTCAATGACTACACTCTGTGACTTCACTTCTTTCCCCCTTTCAGATTCATGTGTTGGATGAAAGACACGATCTGGTTGTGCTTCTCCAGCTCCTTCTCCAGTTCTTCAATCCTTGCTGTTTTTTGGAGCAATTTCTTTCCTTCCTCTTCGTTGACACCCTCCAACGTCTTCGTCTGGATACAAAGAAAAAGAAATCTCAGGTTACCGTCACAACAAATGAACAAGTGCAATCGCTTGTACAAACGACCCTCCCCCTCTCTCTCATGTTTTGTCTATGTTATAATAAAAACTGTCCAAGAGGACCACCTGTCTAAAACTTTTCTCCTCCACAATGGATGGTTGTCTTGGGCACATTTGACTGTTGGTCATATTACTATTCGTTGACACAGATGTGTCCATGTATTGTGGTCTGGACAAGACAAAAATGTAATCTATTTATGAAATGGACCTGTCTATATTTACCAAACCAAGATGATGTGACAGGCCCTGTATGGACCATAAACAGTTCTATAAACATAGCCCTTGCTGTATGATTTATTTTCACACATTCAAAGAAAAAAAATTTAACCCTTTTACCCTGAATCAGCATCACTGAAATTTCAGCCTACAGAATACTAACCCCATTGAGGAATCATACCCATATTTTTCTTTCTAAATCATTAAGAAAATCTATTTTGTTTCAAGTTAAAAAACAATCATGAATGGGAAAAAGATTCACTTTAGAATTATTTGCGGCCACATCTCGTCGCATGTTTTCTCGTTAGCGTGTAAGAACAAGAATAAAGAAACCTTTGACATTGTTCACATACCCTTTGCTGTAGCTGTCGGCATAAGTTTTCACTACTGCTGAGCTGCGTCCGTAGTTTGTCGATATACGTTTCCATATCCTCTTTCTCCTTCTCCAGTTCACTCCTCTCTTTCTCCGTGGTGCTGTAAGTCTCTTGCAAAGTCTGCAAGCTACTCTTCAGTTCTGTAAAAGATGTCAAAATACTTCTAATATTAACACTTTGCTTCTTGTTGACGGATTATGTCACTTAGCATGTAATACTACGAATCTAAAACAAACATTAAAGTGGTAAGAAAATGTGATATCATATAGTTTTGTACACCTTCTGATCAAACCTTTACCATATTAAAAAACACTGCATGGTCAGTTTGTTCCTTTCACTTTCAGTTTTTCATCTAAGTCCTGACGGACGTGCAGCATGAGAGTGTTAACTCACCACCGAAGACCAGCAGTTTTGTCTGAAGGAACCCCTGATGACCAGGCAATTGAAAGGTATTTTTTAGATTTACACTGGTAGATCCAGTCTTTTTCTCTCTCCTTCTTGAGTCAGTCTACCTAACTTGCTTTTTCTCAACACAGTATGACCAACATAATTTTTGTTTTTGTTTTTAATGTTTTAGAAAGAGCTTTACAGCATTTACAATACAATTAGGTCATACAAGTGATGAAGATTAGCGGTGTTACAAGAGAGTAACAAACATAAAAAAGGAGGAGAGATGAGGACGATAGATCTTTTATAGGAAAGAAGGAGCAAACCACACCAGAGAACCTGTCAACTTCCCACAGACCAACACCTTATATGGAAACCGATCAATATGACCAACATCTTACTGATGGGTTTCAATAGAACTGAGACATAAGAACACAATTTTCTTTTGTTCAAATCTGTGAAAAACCCTTCCCATAGTTTCTCCTCAAATATGTAGTATTCGGACATCACAACACACTTACTCTGTACAGCTGCATCCTTCTCTTTCAACTGTTTGCTAAGAGTCTTTCGTTCCTCTTCCAGCTGCTTGCTTTGGGTGCAGGACCTAAAAGAGACATCCAGGTTGAGGTCAAAAAGAGACACAAGACAAAACAAATTTTAGCAGTATTCATGTCAGCTCAATATAATAACAGTCAAACCAGCTTTAACGGCCACCTGTCCAAGAAAACGGCCCATACGAACAACCACCTCCCACTTCTCCCCTTGTGTATTTTCCATATAAAGACATTGTCCAATAGGTCCACCTGTCTAAGACAACCACTTTTGACCTGGACATTGGGTGGCCATCTTGGTCAATTTCAACGATATGTCACATGAAACTGAAACATGTAGCCTACTTGAGGGACAAGAACAATTAAATTGCAAAAACCACAGGCTTGACAATTGGCTGTTGTTTTGGTATTGATCCAGATTAACCATTGGCAGAAAGGTCACATTTAGCTCCTTAAATATTTTGCAAGAACTAATTACTCACAAAGGATTCATTCCCAGAAATTCAGGTTTTTGCACTCCTTTGAAGCATTCATATTTTCTACCAAATGTTTCGTATCAATTGTAAATTCATAGTGAACCACCACGGTAAAAGGTACTGTCTTCTCTTTGACACACTTCTCCAATGTGAACACAACTGTAAAACCAACAAACACAACAATAACACAGAGTTTAGAAGAATCTGAGATCTGTTTTCATTTTACAATGAAATGAAAGACCAAATGGATCAGAAAGCCCTAAGATAGCATAATTCATCAAAAGTCCTTGTTGCAATTAGTTAGGGCAAAAAACAATTACTCACTTGTCATACTGCTCTTTCAAGACCTCATGAGCTCTCTGCAAGTCTTCCTTCATGTTAGATAGCGTTTTCTTTTCTTGCACACAAGCAGCCAGCTTCTCCTCAACTTCAGCACACCTAGAGAGAAAGCCAAAACAATACAGTCGTTCACCTTCTATTGCATTTATTTTATAACACCAAATAAAAATACTCTAAAGGGGCACAGTCTTATCTGAAGAGGTGATTCACAAGATGGTTAAGTACATCCATCACAGAAAATTTAGCCATTCTAGACCAGGAAATTATTACTTGAGGAGCAGTATTAATTAAACCGTACATATATAACAATGACACCAAGTTACGTGAACAGGATGATCTTAGAGCCATGTCAGTCAGGCTAGGTCTGCATTTTTCAAAACTGTTAAGTAAAAAATACGGAACATAACTCCACATATCACACGAAGGTGTAGTCTAACTGTAGAAACAGACGAAATATACTGTTAAAAAAAACCCTGAAATTCCTTCAAATAAAATGAGTCAAGAGACATGCAGACAAGTTTTTCTGTTGTGCTGAAAACTATGCCTGTCCTGAGTTAGCCATGTCACAACCAACACCACTGACACAGTGCTACCATACTGAGGAGGGCAACAAAACCTTCAGGTGAGGCAAATTGAAATTTATTGATCTGCGTATGGACCCTGCAGAGGAGGGGAGAGGAGTCTCTGAAGACTCCAGTACTGGACTCAAGTAATTTTTAAAAATGTTTTTTTTAAGTATTGTTCTATGCAACTCACATGCTGTGGCACCCTAAGATTTAGAAAAAGTTACAAAAACTAATCAAATCAAATCTTCAGGAATCTCAGCAGATAGAATGTAAGAGCTCTTTTGTTATTTCAGTATCTAATTCTTCTAATGTGACAATCATTTCAACTGAATTATCGGACCGTGAAACTTTTCATGTTTCATTTTCTAAATGGCAGCATGTACTCCTTCTTTCCGAATGGGCAGGTCTATTTTCCATTTATGTAGTTCTTTATTACAGATTTCTCTCCTCTGTTACCTTTAACCCTGCAGGCGTCGCTAACAAAGTGCTTGTGGCATCAAGAGAAGTTATATGATTTCACCGTATTATGTTGGAAAATGCTTTAGACCAGCAAACCAAACAAGCAAAGGTCATAAACCTATGCATTTTCAGAAAGTAAAATGTACATAG
Organism: Aplysia californica; assembly: GCF_000002075.1. Classification (NCBI taxonomy): domain Eukaryota; kingdom Metazoa; phylum Mollusca; class Gastropoda; order Aplysiida; family Aplysiidae; genus Aplysia; species Aplysia californica. The sequence continues at coordinate 185,966 of NW_004798053.1, read as the reverse complement.
AAAGTATAGCTTATCGTTAATTCATGTTTCTTTTGCTTTATTATACTTTTTTCTTTAGTTCCTCTTTTAAAACGTTGTCATCATCATCATTGCCTTTCTCACCCTGCATCAAGGAATAGGCCACGGACAAACACTTTCCACCTTTCCCTATCCTGGGCTAGATTCTTGATATAATTCCACGTCTTCCCACTTTTCTGAACATCATTCTAGGTGACTGTTCTACAAGTTCCATGTGGCCTTCCTCTTGTTCTCTTACCCTGTGGATTCCAATCCAACACTCTCTTTGTTATGTAGCAGCCTGGTTTCCTGAGAGTACGTCCAATCCATTGCACCACCTTTTTCCCACTTAATTTCCTACTGGACTCTCTTTTGTTCTTCTTAACACTACCTAACCGATGACCTGATCTGTCCATCTGATATTGAGTAACTTTCCCAAACACTTAAATGTTGCACTTATCTACATTTGATTTTTAGACTTCTTTTTTTATTGTTCTAAATTGTTATCATTCATCCATTTTCTATTCACTTTCTAATATTTCAGGGAGATAGCTTCTACCATAGCTCAATTTATGCAATCAAAAATCTTTTCCCATAACTCTTCAGATTTAATCCTGTTTCCTAGAGCTTAAAATATATTGCTTCCATCAATATAGAAACATTCTTTCAGTCCTTCATTTGTCTTTTAAATATCTTTTAAAGTTTGGGTTGGTGCTGTGACTTTTTTTTTTTAGCTTTTCAATTTTATCTTCATTCTGATACATAAACGAAGGAACTACATGCATTTCATGTCAAACTTACTTGTCGGAGATCTCATTGATTTCCTTGGCAAACTTCTCCTCTTGTGCTATCTTTACATCTAACCTAAATAAACAGAAAAGATCAAAGTCCAGTCAGAAATGATCATGAAGAGACAAAGCATCAATGTGAGTTCAAAAGCAATCTGAGCATAAAATAGTGTACAGGGTTTCTATTATATTTATGACAATCAAATTATAAAGTGTTACAACATTTTCAAAACAAGTGTAGGTTATCAAAATATGCTGGATCTCAGAATTCGTTTTTATTTCCGATGAAAGACAAGACAAAGCTATTCTCAACACAGTCTAAGGTTACAACTGATTTGACCTCAGTTTACAAACAACACTGTCCAGTGAATTACCAACTAAACAAGCAGCATAGCCTTATCAACCTCAAACCACCTGCGGTAGTGGTTTTCCTATCAAACATCTACCATCCTTATCTCTCCTCCTTCATTTTTTTGTTTTTGTTACTCTTTTGTAATACCTGTAATCTTCGGCACTTATATGACCTATTGGTGTTGCAAGTGCTTTGGAACTCTTACTAAAAAAAATAAAACGGGAGCCACCTGCACAGTGGAACTCAGTTCTAACAACAAGTCTAATACAATACGGCATTGATTCCACACTGAGCCCAGTGTTTCTCCATTCCAGTTGGAGGGAAAAAAATATTGGCATGAGTGTGTTTGTGACACATGTTCTTTATCCCACAACTGGTCAATAACTGTCTCCCCTATAAATAATAAATGACCCGGTGAGTGATAAAAAACATTGGTCACAACCACACTTGTGGTCAGAAAGGAGAATCTTAATCTTATGTATATAAGATGTGTCTGCAAAATGCACAAAATATAGACAGACAAAGTGCAACCAATATTGGTTGTGACAATTTTTTTAAACTTGTAGAGCTTGCCAAAAAAAAGCAAGGACAGCTGCACACTTTTTCTCCATTTTGCCTGCTACACATGGCTCATACTGCCAGTTACAGAGCAGTGCCCATTATAGAGCACTTCGTAAATAAATGCACTTGATGGTCGAGAAACAGCTTTGCCCTTATCCCTTTGATCCCTGAGCTCCTGATCCTAATTCTATCGAAATCCTGGCCTGCTGAGTTTTCGGGTTCAAGGAAAGTGCACTTCATCGTGAAAAATCGCAGAAAATAAGCACAGAATGTGACCAAAACATGTGTGAAAGAATGAATACCTGCTTGTATCCTATAATAGCATATTGACAGAAATTAGCATTCTCATTGATAGAAAATTACTGCCTTTTTCAGCCTGACAATCCAGTACTCTTCCTCATTCCTGTGAACTGGCGCTATATATAATTGTTGCCAAAGTGTGCCACTGATGCATCCGTGGTACAGACTCAAAAAGTTCACCAAAAAAAAAAACCCAGAAAAAAAAGGTTTACTAGTTACAAAAAAGAATACTGTTACTCACTCTTTATCAAACTGTGTCTGTTGTTTCTCTGCCTCCAATCTCATTTCATTCATCTGAGCTATCATAAGTTCCACTTTTCGTTCAGACTCTTTCAAGATGCCCTGGAGTTTGTTCATCTGAAATATAAAGTAGAGGGTTTTCATTTTTTATTAAGCAAACTTAAAAGACAATGTGCTTCCTTCATACTTCACTTAAGGTTTGAGTGTTAGTGAAGAGTCAAAGTCTCAAAACCCACACTCCCTATCCTTCTCTCATTGAGCTATTAATATTGCTAATAAGTGTGCTCAGTCCCAAGAATAATCTAGGTCAATTTCATCTGAACAGAGGTTCAGTTTTAGTCTAAGCGAAGAAAAGGACATCAACAAAATAGCAGCCATTTAGTCCCAGGAAAAGGCCAGACAGACTGACAGAAACAACTGAGAGAAAGATAAGAAGTACAAAATACCACTGGTACCCTCCGACCCTCCATTAATTAATTGAACCCTGTTATTCCTGTCACATGTCATCCTGACAATGTTTGTCCGTTGAGGCCCCCTCTCCTTCCCACAACGTGACTCCATCTTCTCCAGTCTTTCACGCATTACTTCATGAAGTTGTAGACCACAGTTAGATTTTGCATTTTCAATGTATGATGTTGGAGGTCTACCCTTACATTTCTTTGCTTCCATTTAACCCAGTAGCACAGTTGTCATCAGGTCCATTTTTATGTTTCTATTTTGAGACTAAGGTAATTGGGTCTCCTTTGGCTGATCTTAGAAAGCATTCTTTGCAGTGTATCAAGTTCTTTCAGAACACTTTCCCTTGTTCTTTTTTATCTCTCCATTTGACCTGAAGTAGTCTCCTACAAAACCACATAAGAATGAAACAAAAACAAATAAAATTGAAGACATGTCAGCAAATCCAGCAAAGACAAGTGACCAATCAGTCACCACCACAAAGAAAGTACTGAGACAGTAATGAGCAATGTTTTTGAGAAGTTGATTACTGGAGCAAGCACACCACTGATATAATTCACTCTGAACAGATAAGAAAACATAGCAATACTGAAAGAAAAAAAAAAGCATTTAAGAATATAAATGATATATAAAACCAGAGAGGGACCCAGATTGAATCCCAAGGTCCAGGGTCAGAGGCACAGAGGAAGGCAAAATCAACATAGCAGAGAAAAGAGGAGACAGATACCAAGAAACTCTGAAAAAGTTGGCCATAACCTGAGAAGAATACTCGGGACAGACATCTTTGGAGAGAAATTATCGAACCACCTTAACAAACAACCACTACCTACTTTCTCCCCCTTTCAAGTTTTCTACATTACAATGACACTGTCTAAGAGGACCACTTGTTTACGAAGCCCGCTTTTCTCCTCGACAATGAGTGGTCGTCTACGACAAGTTTAACTGTATTTACATCAAACCCAGAATGAGCAACGAACCTCAGCAAAGTGAGCAGCTTCCATGCTTCGTAAACGAACAATGACTCGATCTGCCTGCGTCAGAGCCATGGTCTTTGCTTCCAGCAGGTTGTTCAGATGTTCTTCCTTCACCTTGCATAAAAAAACAAAACAAAAGCCTAGACATTGTGGTGATTAAACGCAGTACCGATAACAACTACAATAAAACCCTGATAACACGAACTTCACAGGACCAGAGTATTTCTTTGTGTTAAGCAGATTTCGTGATTAAGGAAGTTGCAACGCATACAACAAAGAGGGAAGTAAAAAAATCAGGGATTTGAAATCCTTTTGTGGCAACAGAAATTTTGGGTTAACCTGCACTGTGTTAAACAAAGTCTACTGTACATGTTTTGCTTGAAGTCGTGAGAAACAAAGTATGAACATGCCAAAATAATAATTCAAGCGGTCTTCATAACAAAAAAAACTAGTTTACCTGCTGACATCAATAATTAAAGTGACATAAATGAATACTCTTAAAAATGATGAATTTACAACACAAAAGAATATATTTCTCAAACTTTTAATTCGAAAATGGAGTGAGGGTGATTTAGCTGCACGACAGACGCTATATTGTTAGCAACTTGTTTTTACATCTTATCCGCTTGACAGGAAAAAAAAAAGAAAACAAACATAAGAACAAATCAAGCAAAACAAAGCAGCAAACACCCCACCCTCAAACCTGCTACAGAATACACTTGGACTTGTACCGACATAATTCTTTACAAGGACATTTGCTTTACACATAAAATATAACCCATATAAATTGTTCTTCTTTAATTACGTAAAATGGACATCAGTGATCATGGTTGCCATGTATTTTTCTGCGCAGATGCTCTAAAAAAAAAGCTATAATATTATCCTACTCTTTTCCTGTAACCAATCTATTCAAGTTCTATGAGTAAGTTCTTCTTGTCTCTGCCTCTATTCCTTTCAATTTTTTCAGAGACAGCAAGATGCTTAAGGCCCTTAAGTAAATTCAAGTTTCCAAAGAACTTCAATTTGTCTCTCAGTGACTGTCCCACACTGGTTTCTTCCAACACTACATCATTTGATTTCTCTTCCTTCCATGAAATTCTCTCTCAACAGCACCCTATGATAACACATTTTCTCTTACAATCAGTTAATATCCAATATCTTTACTTATGTTTAGCATTCCCAATCATATAGCACAGTAGGCTTGTATAAATAGTAATCGGGAAAATATAAACTACATTCACTTCCCTACAGCTGTAGAGCACTAACACACATTCAACAGTAACAGGAACAAGAGTACACAAAACATTCAGAAACTAAAGGAAGCATCAGAACTGTTATCTATACCTGCTGAGATTTGATGTGGTGCTCAAAGACTTCAATCAGCTGAGCAGTCTTTGTATCTTTAGGCTGTTGTGAAAGAAATAACAAAGTTACAAATTTATTTTTTAAATGCAACATGGAACAAAGGACACTAGCAGTAAAACATACATCAAAATTTTACACTTTGTCAGACATTTTGTTTTAAACTTGATTGATACAGCGTTGAAGACAAGGAAATATTGAAAATCATGCAATGAATAATCATTGGTCACTGTATATGTTTCACACCTCTTTCAACACTGAAAGTTTATTCTAAGATGTGGGAACCTCCAATTTAATGTACATCTCAGATACCACCAAGCCAAATGGGTGGAGGGCTTTAAAACCACCACAAAGCAACCCAAGTTCAAAATGACTGTTGGAGATTCAAACCAGGGCCACATTCCCAGAAGTCCAGCAGGATACCAACTGATCAAACGGTGCACCACTGAATAGAAAAAAAAGGACTGACAACATGGATGAATAATTCAATATCAACGCTATCAATGTACAGAGAGAAGATGATGACATGACTCGCCTCAATCAACACCTACCTCAAGCACAGTCTGCATTCTTTCTATCAAAATCTCCACAGAAGAGTCGCCAGATTTGTCCCCCATACCCCCGAGCCCCGTCCGGTCTGATCGAGGTACAGGCGTACTGGACAGCAAAGGGCCAGGCCTGTTTTCTTTGCTCTGAAGCACGGTATCTCTCCGGCACTGCACTTTGCTCGAGGGTTCCGTCTTAGCTTCTTCAACCTTTCTCTGCTCCCTCTTCTGACGGTTCAGACTGGCTATAAAGCCACACAAGCTGTCATAGGATAAAACATAAAGTTACATAACTATCCTTTCTGAACAATAATTGATCAAACTCATCCATGAATTCTGAATTTTAAAATTCAATCAAATTTAACAGTTTCATAGGTGGCTGGCGGGTGCACTGGTGTGGTTTGCTCCTTCTTTCTTATCAAACATCTTTCTTTCTCATCTCTCCTTTTTTGTGTTAGTTACTCTGCTGTAACATCTCTAATATTCGGCACATGTATGACCTTATTGTGCCGCAAGTGCCATAAAACACTTACTAAAAAAAAACTTTCTCAAAATGTGCAAACAATTGGCTCTCTTACTAAACAGTAAATGCTGAAGATATAGACTATACAAATTACTAACTAATAAATGTTGAAGCTATAGAATATTCAATATTAGAAAACTACTCACGCAACCTCCGGCCGAGCCTCCTCTGCTCCCAGAGACATCGCCAGCAGCTGAAGAGACACCTCAACCTGTTCCTGACTCCCCGAAGTCAAACCCAGGGCAAGGAAATCTTGCACACGTGGTTCCTACAAGACAGAACACTGAGGTGTCAAAGTTCACCAAATACTTTGGACTTTGTTTTGTTTCTACTGTGCATTTCTTCTTTGATAGAGATACAACCATTTATGTTTTTCTCAGGAAAAAGCTTTGAAAAGAGAAATGCTACAGGAACAACAAAGCTGTAATGAAAAGCTTTCCAATTCTGTATTTTCTATATATTCAAACATTTATCTCTATAAATAAAGTTTTAGCAAGTCTACAGCAGTGACCTGCATGGGAAAAGCACAAGCTGCTTTCATATCTTTAAATAGGATTTAGAAGACCAGGGATATCTCACTTCGAACAAAGGTGAGGATTTTCAATTCAAATGTGAAGTGAGTCCTGTTGTATGGATGTCAGACATGGAACGCATCTCAGGCTTGCATTAAGAAGATCCAGGTTTTCTTGAACAAGTGTCTAAGAAATTTAAAGAGAATCAGATGGACAGACAGAGTCACCAATGAGGAAGTGTTAAGGAATACAAGACAGATCCCAGTCAGAGACGAGGTAGCAAGAAGGCGGTGGCCATGGATTGGACATACTCTCAGGAAGTCAGGCAGCTGCCTAACAAAGAAAGTTTTGGATTGGAATCCACAGGGTAAAAGATTAAGGGGAAGAGCGTGTGGAACCTGGAGAAGAATCACAGAAATTGATGTACAGAAAAGTAGGAAGACATGGAATAACATCAAGAGGCTAGCCCAGGATAGAGAAAGGTGGAAAGTGTTCGTGGCCTATACCTTGGTGCAGGATGAAAAAAGCAATGATGATGATGATGATGAAGTCTACATCAAAACAAACAAAAAGCAGAAAGAAAAAAGAAGATTCTCAGCTGAAAGGCATATGTGTTCAGGGGAGACTGTAAACCAAATTTACTCCTGATAGAAAAGATTTCTAGTTAAAGATACTCTAAAAAGTCAAGTTCAGAAGAACATCAAAATATGCTACTATGACTTATGTTCAAACAGATATGAAAAAATAAAGAAGTTAAAACCAAATAATAACTGCTAAATCATGCAAACACTGGAGTTAATGTTCATGAGCTGTAGTTTATGGAAGTCAACACAGAAAAAGCAACCAAACAGCAATAATAAAACAACAAAGAACAAAAGATATAAATACATTGACCAATCACTGATATAATGCTTCAGACACTTGCAGTTACTGTGTGGAAAGACAGAGAACAAAATAAAAGTACTCAAGTTTATCTGATTCTATTTTGTAATATATCCCAACCTTGAGAACCTTGGTCAAATACTGTGGAACACCAGGGATCAGCTTCTGCAACTTTGATGCTAGGTTCAAGGTCAGCAGGATGCCAAGGGTGCCCTCATCTCTTGAAAAATAGAGAAATAAAAGACCTGCTTACAAATCCTTTAACTCTTTTTATCCTAGCCGTACCCCCACGGACTCTGTACCAGTCCTGGGGCCGCCGCGCCGAATGAGTCGGAAGTCAGAAGTCAGTGCGTATAGTTCAAAGTGCTATAATTCTTACATTTACTCGAAGGTTTTAAGGAAATTTGACAGTTATATTAAAAATTGAATGTATTTTTTTTTTTAATGTATGTGGTTAGGAAATACACCAATAGCACAATGTAGATTTTGAGGTGTATTCCACCCTCGAACTTGACCCTGATTGCCGCTCCCACGACGTCCCATTGGATTTTATAGCTAGATCTAGCCCTACCCATCGAGCACAAATTCCAGTACTGACCACTTCACCATGATCTGAATCGCTATTAGATGAGTCTAAGTCCTGTTTCTTATCATCCACAACGGAATTTACGGCACTTATTTCAGAGTCACTTTCATCAAATTAGTATCATTCCCCATCACAACCCAGCACCACTTCAAAAAGTACTTCGTCGGTCGTGAATGTGCGTTTTCGAGACATCTTTCAAGCTTCTACACCCATCAAAAACAAAGAAACCACTGTTCATTGGAAAATTAAAATATTCAGACAGAGCTAGCATCGCCATATTTGCATCATTGTATTTTGGTAATTACAAGCAGAACTAGCTTCTTTGACGTGACCGTATCGCTGTTCCGAGAATACTCATAGCCCGGACTGGTCCTCGTTACGAGTATACTCGTAGCCTAGATAAAAAGAGTTAAAATGTTGCCACAGACAACTACAGCAGGACATCAGATGGGTCTTGATGTAGTGTAAAAAAAAATCTTTAAAAAAAAAAAAGAGCATTGCACATGAATACAAATCTGCTGCATTTCAGAAGTTGAATATATTGTTATTGCAATTTTTTTTCCTAATTGCTCCTTGCTTAATAAATTTTCTGCTTCCCTCAAAATTCAGCTTCCTACCTTTAGTAAGTCATCTGGAGACTACCACATCGATTACTTTTAAGCTTGATGCCAAAAACAAAACAAAACACACAACAAAGCAACTACAGGATGTAGGACCACAGTCTAGACAAACGTCTATAAAGTAAACACTATTTTCAAACTTAAGTCGTTTTTAGTTTTAGTAAGAGTTTTACGACACTTGCAACACAATAAGGTCATATAAGTAACAAAGATTAGAGGTGCTACAAGAGAGTAACAAACACAAAAAAGAAGGAAGAGAGATAAGGACGACAGATGTTCGATAAGACAAAAGGAGCAAACCACACCAGAGCATTTGCCAACCACCTACAAACTATAATTCGAGCATAAGTAAACCCTGACCAAGGCTTATTTCTAAAAGTAAAAGCACAAGAAACATATGTGAGGCATCGTGGTGAAATCTGGCGCTCGTCAAGATAATGAAACGGAAGAAAAAGGCACTTTTCCTCCAGTTTGACCAATTTTATTGAATTCTTGCTTTTTGGCTCAACACCTTTTTATGTCCATATAACTACACATCCTCATGTGAATTTTACCAAACAACAATGATTAATGGCACAAAATAGGTAAATTTTAAGTTTTAAAGGACTCTAAAGATATTGAAGTTACCAAACTTTGGAGGTCAATTTCTCGCTAATTTTACCTCTGAAACCAGGCGACCCTTACCTCTTTCAATTGCAAATATCTCCACTTCTATTCAACATAGATTGATACTTTTTCACCGAAAGGAAGGCAAATGAAGAGGCTTTAAGATGATATTAATAATCCCATATGCCCAAACATTGACGAGCACCTAGTTCCACCACGTCGTGCCACGTATGAACAACAAAAACAAGTGGGACAGTTTGAACGTTTAAAAAAACATTTCTGAAAAGGTTTAGCCACCAGCTCCAAATTGATTTTCAAACTTGCAAAAAAAAAGTTGACTTATAAACATGGAAATAGTCTATTTATATTCGAATTTGGGATGAAATCCTACGACAGTTTTTATGATGAAAAGAGAATTCATACATTAATAATACATGGAAAAACCACTTTGTAATAAAGAGGGAACTGCCCATGCCCAGACGCAACATTCAACCACAGGAAAGGAAAACCAGGACTAAAGAACTTGCTCACTTTTTCTCCTTGTCTGACCCGGAGAACGGCGATGTAGCCGCAGCGTAGGAGACATATCCCTGAGACAACAGGGAGTCCATCAACTTGTTGAACATCTCACAGGTAACAGCACGACCTAGAGACTCTCGGCTTCCTTTATCTGAACACAGCACTGGTAGAAATGGGGAGGATAAAAGCAAAAGTTGAACAATTTCATAGACATTGGATAGACCAAACAAAATTAAACGAGCTATTCTAATCATAGGCAAGCCTACAATCTTTGTCACATTTATACATTAGGGCATGTTTACAGTTTTCATTCATTCGATCCCAAATGATGTTCAAGGCCCCCTAATTATGTGCTTTCGGTCGTTATGCCATATTGAAAATGCTTCCAGTGTATCAGGCATTGTCTTTTCTCTAAGTCTTGAATAAGGTCCTGCTAGGATACGGTCACAGACCACACTACAGGCAAATGTAATTCTTAAACAATATACAGTAAGGATAATAAGTTCTGTGTAACCCTGAGAAACAATTATTGTCCTTTCATCAGATGACTAACTTTACTGGGAAGTTTAATTCCCCCCCCCCCCCCCCCCCCCCCACCCCTCCTCCACCAACACATGCACTCAGTTGCTCTCAATCTCAGACATTTACCTGTCAAAAGTTTCACCACTCTTACTGTCTTGGCTGAAGAGTCTGCCAGCTGTGCTTTTAAGAGGAAATTGGCAAACACGGGTGCAAGTAGATGAATGGGATAGGAAGCATCAGAGGAGCAAGTGCATTCCTGTCAGGAAAAAACCCAAAGAAAATCAATAAAATATGAAGACTATAACCACAAACTAAAATGCCCTATTATTATATGCATAGAAGAAATGTTATTCAAGTGGTATAAAAGTAGACCGGCAAATGTTGTGTTATTCTTTCTTCATTTTAAAAAACCAAAACAACACCCACCTGCAACGATTCAGACAGAAATTCCAAGGCAAGGAGAGCCACACTGCTGTTGGTGTTCCCTGTGTGAGCCGACCAGTGAACACAGCTCAACAACGGCTCAGTGCCCGGCATCAGAGCTTGGCCTGCAGCCTCTGACAGTCTTTTTGAATCCATCTGACCTTCAGTCAGCGCAGAGAACAGTCGCGAGTTTACCGACTGTCTGATGGAAGGCACAGCACACAAATGAAGCAAGAGTTCAAACACCTGTGAAAATAAAAAAGCAGGTTAATATTTATTCATCAGACTGGTAAATATGACAGTGGTCAAAATAAAAGGCAGCTCAAGTATTTGTTTATAAATAAGAACAGAAAATAAGAAGAGCACAACAGAGTACTATACCTATATCAGACCAGTGGGGGGAAAAAAACAGAAAACTCTCATATACCACTTCAAGGCACAGGACATTACACTGCTGCATTAATAACATTATAACTTCAACAACAATACCAACAACATACCTCTGACACAGAATCCTCAGAACCCAGAGCAAGAAGGGAAAGTACATCATTCATACATTTTGGCAAGTGACGATATCTGAAACATCATAAAGCAAACTTGTCAAATTCAAAACAATTTTCTAGATCCAGATTCATTTTCAAGCTATGTTTGAGCTAAATTTGCAACATTAATTTCTTTACTATTGTATAATTAGTCCTGATTTACCTCCAGGATGTTATGCAACCCAATTACAAGTATCCACTCCACAGTACCACTCCAGAATCAGGTTAAATTTTGTCAAAGCTTTTCATTATTTCAATACACATTGTAAGTAAAATGTAAGATTGTTCATTTGGTTTTTAAGACCCAAAGCTCTCTTCAGAGTTTATAAATGATACAAGCTGATACAAGCTGTTACACTCAATTGAGAAAATGAGATAGTTCCCCTTCTTCACAATGGTCCATTCCAAGACAAAGAGACAGCAAAAGCTTAACAAATGTGAGCAACCGTATCCAGAAACAGTGAAACAGTGGTAATCCAAATCATTCTCTACATAATTTTCTATCCTCCTGGATGTAATTTCCCCCTCAGGAAGGCACTAGTTTACTACATACATTTTGTTTTGTCCTGTAATGTATTTATTTGTTTCACTTAAAGATACATATCATTCATCAAATGAAAGGAAATGGGAGGGGAATTTGAAAAAAATTAATATTTTACATACCAAAACATGCATTATATTATTTTGGTATACATGGACAAGAGGAAAATTTTGAGTACCTATAGAGGCATATAGTCTAACCAGTGGTACTGCTCAATTATGTGACAAGAAAAATGCTAAGCCAATCAGTCGGATCTTCATAGTGAATGAGTTATAAAAACTACTCACCTTTTTATACAAATTTGCATTTGTGGCTGGCGCATCAAATCTGCGAGGAGATCTGCAGCGTATTTCCATGTGACTGTTTTAAATTTGTTAACAATTATGTTGAAAACAGTCTGAAGAGTTTGTTCCACATTGCTGCTCTCAAAAAACACCTGGAGAAAAAAAAGGTATTAGAAAATAAAGACATCAATCTGGATTTTTAAAGGAAAATTCAAATGTTTCTATTGATGAATTCCTGCGGTCTGACCATGTTGGCTATAAATAAACCGGTGACATAAAGTAAAACAACAAGTAAGTCACCTTAGAAAAAAGACTTTATTCTACTCATCAACAACCAGCCATTATTTCTACATCAACATTGAAAATGAAACAGCTACCACTGGAAGAGAAAGGCAAAAGATTTGACCCTGATTATTGTACATAGTTTTGTTTTGAAAGGTGATCCAAAAATCTCTGAAATTGTCTTTACTTGTGTGGATATTATCTAAGAAAACTAAAAAGTAATCAGACTGTGAGAGCATCCTCAGACCACAAGAGAGACACATTGATATACCATTACACTCAGGTGAAATATCAGGTGGAGAAAATATTTCAAAACTCAACGAAACCCACTCCCAAGCCAGCGCAGCCCCCTTCCCTTTCCTCAGTGATCAAAGACACCCAGTATCTTGTGTTCCATTACCTTGCTCCACATACTGGAGAGAGAGAGAGAGAGAGAGAGAGAGAGAGAGAGAGAGAGAGAGAGGGAGAGGGAGAGGGAGAGGGAGAGGGAGGGAGGAAGGGAGGGAAGGAGGGAGGGAGGGAGGGGGAGAAAGAGAGAGAGAGAGAGAGAGAGAGACAGACAGACAGACAGACAGACAGACAGACAGACAGACAGACAGACAGACAGACAGACAGACAGACAGACAGACAGAGACAGACCGACAGACCGACAGACCGACAGACCGACAGACCGACAGACAGACAGACAGACAGACAGACAGACAGACAGACAGACAGACAGACAGACAGACAGACAGACAGAGAGGGAGAGAAAGAGAAAGAGAAAGAGAGAGATAAAAAAGAGAGAGGGGGGGAGGGAGGAAGGGAGGGAGGGGAGAGAGGGAAAGAAAAAGAGGGAAAGAGAGAGAAAGAGAGAAAGAGAGAAAGAGAGAAAGAGAGAGAGAGAGAGAGAGAGAGAGAGAGAGAGAGAGAGAGAGAGAGGGAGGGAGAGAGAGATATGGAGAGAAAGGACCACTACTGGAACTGTACTGTGCATAATGTTCATACCATTGTAAAGCATATTGAGCATTTTGTTAGAGGAAACGCACTTAGGGAGTGAAATGTATTTTCATCATTATTATAACTATTACTATTATCATCATTATTATTATTATTATTATTGTTATTATTATTATCATTATTGTTACTATTATTAGTAGTAGTAGTAGTAGTAGTATTATCATCATTATTATCTTGCACACAAAATAATTAACAACATACCTTCTGTCCCTCAGGCTCATTAAGACTAATGCTGGTGAAGATCCTGAGGGCAGAAATAACCACTGTCTGGTTGTCATCACTGAAGTAACCACAAAGGATCTTCAAGAGCTTTCGTAAATCTGAAGAAAACTAAACAAAGCAAACAAACATGAACTTCAGATAAGAAAGTCTATCACATGTCATAAAAAAATAGAAAATGCAAATGAGAATTTTAAAAACCACAAACAAATTTTAAAACTTTTAGTTCTCCCATTAAGGAAATATTACTTCATTTTCCTCGCAACTAAAAACTGGAGAAAAAAAAAAAGAGGGATAGGATCTATTCTAGCACAGAAAATGTAACAAACTTTTACAATGAACTTTCTCTGGAGCGATGCCTACAAATTACCGCTTTTGTTATCAATCTATTACTATTAAAATCAGAGAAACTTATATAAAAATGACAATGGTCTACCCACACCATTTGCTAAATTTCCTATACTACCATTGCAGCCAAAAGTTTAACTTTTCATTTTGATTAAACACTACTACCCAAAAGAGAAACATTGAGATGACAGTTTTATACAGACTTCAACATAAGTAAAGAACCACTTGCAAATTTGGCTAAAATTCCCTGAGGATTTCCGTGCTGCACCTTGTGGTATTGCCCCTTTAGGAAGCTTTGCAGTACATATTGGTAACCCATTAACACTTTCAGAGCAAAATAATTTGAAACATTCCTTGTCTTTTTTCGGATTTTAAAAAATCAGGGCTGTGTGTCAAGGTGGTCCTTAACTTATGTTGAATTCTGTACAATAATTTTCAAAAGAAAAGTCTGTCTGACAAAGTACCCTAAATAGAAAGAGCCCTAATATCAAATGTGTAAGTGTGAACCACTTTATACACAACAATGGTAAAAAGAATCCTTATGTGTGAAACAATTTCAAAACATAAAAATGACTTACTGTGTCTTTAATGGCAGAATGGACCAGGACATTGTTTCGACAAAGGTTGGCCAATGTTCCCAAGACAGGAGGCACCAGACTGTCTAAATCTGGAGATAACCTGAAAAGAATATGAGCAAATTATTAATTGAACTGATATACATTTATAACGCTTGCTCAGAGTATAACAATGAAAATTTATTCACATTTTCACAAACTTTTTAAAGCCTCTTTTTCTCCTTGTTCAATAATCTTCATTCCGTATTCTGTAGCTCTGAATTTCTCTGACAGCAACTGCATGTTCACATATACAAAATTGAATTATGATAATAATCTATGATCTAGCATCCCTTGACTAGTATTTTTTTAGGACAGTAAAGGACTTTGATGTTTACTGCAGGAGGAGAATTCAAGACAAAGTTCAAGACATAAAGCACTCATTAGCCCTCTCAGGGCGTAGCAGACACACATATGTCCGACCAGCAGCAGACCAAAGACAATGTTGCCGCTCATTTTGAACGCACCTACACACACCCCAAAACACAAATTTGAACATTTCATATTAATAATGATATTGTTGTCTGTCTGGTTTTTTGTTTTTTGTTTTTTTGGTACGTGTTTCACAGTGCTCGCAACTGCATACTGTCATACGAGGGACATATTAAACATTTTCAGTTGGTAGGAAATTTTGAATTTTGCCCGGGTGGCGGCTGAAGCCTACTCTAATCGATTTTAGACCACTAAGGGATCTTTAACATGGCCTGTCTGTTTCAGATAAATAAAACAGAATTAAAGAACACGAACAACAGTGTTATAAATGTCTTTTAGCACTCAAAAAGGGCACATCTTTAAGTGTTCTAATTACCAGAATGGGCGTTCTCAATGAGATATGGAAAGGCTTCTTTGGTAAACGTGCATCGTTGCAACCACTGTCTAAACAATAGACATTAGATCAAAATTCTATGAATGCAACTGAGTGATGGGAAATGGCAAACAGAGAAACAGTCTGACTCCATCAATAAATGGACTGCTTCATAAAAGAAAATGGCTCTAGTGCTCTTACACATTAAGGACCAAGAATCGCAGGAGCTCATCCATATGGGGTTGGTGGTAATCAATACGATGGCCATAAGTGATACGCTGCAAGAGCTGCAGGGCCTGGGGAGAAAAAAAAATTACTCATAAATGCACGACAAAAGACTAGTATTCCTATCATTGTCACTACCATAACTACCAAAATGTTGTCACTGTTGTTATTATCGGTATCATGATAATTCCTGTTATAGATATTTATATTCATCATCCTTATTACTAGCATTATCATTACCAGTATCATTAACCCAAGTTTCAGTATTGTCAAATATTAGCAGACGTGTAAACTCAAAGGTTTTTAATGATACCGAAGTAAGAAATTTCTCTGAACATTACAAATTTGACATTTAAATTCTGAAACGTGCGTATCCAGAAAGCTGAGAACATGGTAAATGGGAATAGGAAAGAAAGAATAAACAGCTTGACAGACCCCAAAAAGAAATTTGCTCTGAAAAATGACATTTATAACGGTCAATGATATAACATCAAAAACTGAGAAAGCAACACAGTGCTGCTTGTTTTCCTGGTGCAATGCTCTGCGTTTGAATAAATGTGAACAAGATCGGTAACTCAGTGTCGGTGCAGAACCAGCGACCAAACAGGTGCTCCAGGTACTTAGCAGAAATATTGGTCCAACTCTTAGCAGAGAGACCCGAGTAAATGTGAATAGTACACACTCCACTGGCCACCAATCTGCAAGACGTGTCACCAATAACCAGCTATTTACCACCACTGGAATAGACCCACCATGGAAGTTATTCTGAACTCACAAGAAGTCTTAAGGCTATCACGAGGAAGCTCCAAACCTTCATCAATGGATGCTTGAAAGAGAAAGTGGGAGTGAGACAGTCCGACTTTGTCATCAGACAAACAGAGATACAGTAGTCTCCGCCTAAGATCCCACCGCTTACGATCCCGGTTCACTTAAGATCCCGCTGTTTTAAGAAAACTGAATTTTTACTATACAAAAGTCACCCCTATGATCCCGCTCTGATTCACTCTGAAGGTCTACATTCGGCTAAGATCCCGCATTTCAAATCATAATTTGCAGACCAAAAACCCGGGTGGGAGAGCTGATCAACCAAGAGTGAAAAGTTGAGATCAATAAACCGCCGTTGCGTCAAAGATCAGCCACAATCGTGAATGCGATAACATACATGTTGTAAAACTCGATGAAGCGATACAATGTTTGCCCCAGACGGGGTGTGAACTGACCGACATGTTTGTTTTCCCCGAACCTCGCACTCACACCTGAGCTCTCCCCATTGACTTACATCACTCGCTGGGTGGGTAGGACCTACACGTTCGCTCCAGGCGGGATCACATAGAACTGTGAACTCTTCCCTGACCATTGCAGAAGTTGTCTTTACTCCCGAATTTGCGAGACAGACTGAATTTTAATTGGTGTGTTCACAACGTAAAGGTGTGTAACGACAAAGGCGGTTGGGGGGAGGGGGCCCGGTCAGAGATGGAAAGCTATAAATTTTCGACAGGTAAGGGGGAGGGGCAACTGGATAAGCGTAGATCTTGAGACTCATGATAGGATAATAAGTGAAAATGGCACGTCTCATCCCACTATGCACTGTGATAGGTTATCAAGGTTAACCACTCTTTGCTCGCCATACGTCATAAACCCACCAAGCGGTCACGTCAGTTCATTTTAGAGTGGAGGGAGACCATTTTACCGATTGTGAGCCTTAGCATGGGTCACCATAAATTCTTCCCTGGGTTCGTCGGTTAAGATCCCGGTTCGCCTAAGATCCCGCATTTCCTTGCTCCCGAGCACCGGGATCTTAGGCGGAGACTACTGTACTGGTTAAAAGAAAAGGACATCTGCCCAAGTTCTGAACAAAGTTATTCTTGGTCTGCCTCTACCACTTTTGCCTTCCATTTTTTCCGTAAGACAAAGACATTCAAGGTCTAAATATCTAATTATCTATATATCTTTTTCAATTTTGCTAAAATAAAAGTAACGGAACATGCAATTCCAATTAGACCTGATGGGTGCCTATTTCTTCGATTGAGCAGCATTGATTTCAAGGGCAGAGAACTTGAGTGTGTTGAACAAAACTTTTATATCTTCAGACACAAACTGTGAACAAAAAAGCCTTTTTTTCTCTTTTTTTTATGCTCCATGGCTCCAAACATTTGCGTCTTTGACATAAATTCATGTTGAAATAATCACACACCTCTGGCAAAATTTCATCCTCAGATACTCCACTGTATGCAACCACAACGGCAGCTAGTGGAGAACTTAGACTGAATGTCTCGTACAGAAGTGACCTCAACTCTTCACTATGAGCTGCAAAAGAAATTCAGTCAATTCCATTTCGTAATTTAAAACATTGCATCATATCATTCAAGCTGAAGGAAAGAAAGATGTTTGATTACAGAAAAATAGCCAAAAGCATTTTCTCGGAGGTTAAAAAGAAAAATCAATATAATACAAAATCACTCAACAAATATTGCTCTATTTTGGTAAAATGAGCAACAGAATACAGAGATGGAAATTCTATGAGCTGGCATACTGATGTAGATAATAAAATGTATGTAAGCATGGTGATCCCTTTGACAACAACTAAATAAACCCAAAGCAATCCCATTTTTCTTCAAATTAAAAAAAAAACTGTATCAGATTATTAATATCATGATCTTATACCCAAGAGCAAAAATGTACTTCAAGGGCATTATAATGCTATTATACTCTGCACTCTTGTATAACAACTAATACCACCAGTAAGCATAAAATGATTTCACTCAAATTTTTTCAGTCCGAACTTCTGTATGTTAGCTGACTGAAGAATATGGGCCACCTTTAAGATCTGACAATTTAGAGTGAATTTGATCTCTTTGAGGATTCAATATGCTCTTTTTTCTAGTTCATTAGCTGATTCCCATGCCCTGTTATTCTATTCAAACAAGCCTAGTCCAAAGTCCAAACTTATGTTTTCTCAGTTCAGCTGATGCACTGATGCAATAAGTCTAAAAAGAACAAAGACATGTTAAAGGGGTAAAGCCGTAAAAGAATATCTTTATATTTTCCAAACAATTTCAAGGAAAAAAATAACTCTATGGCCTGGTGCATTTAGTGGTTGAAAAAAGCAACACAAACACAGCGATACAAAAGAGGGAAAACGAATAAGTATAACCTACTTAAGGCATTCTCCAACCCCAAGCACTATGATTTCAGAAATAACAAAAACTTCTTACCCAAATTTGACAAAATCTGCACTGCTTTGAGCAGCAGCTCAGGGCGTTCTCTTTCACACACAACCTTCACCAGAAAAGTCAGGCACTCCACCAGTTCCACCTGATCTCCGCTCTGAAGCTGTCGAACATGGCTTGAGCGGGAGGAATACTGTTGCAAAACCTGGGCAGGAAAGAACACAGAGCATCCTTTCAAACTTGACAGACAAAAAATTGGAAACAATAATATTAATACGGTCAGATTTTCGTACCTTGACCAAAGCACAAAAAGACACAATAATACAAACAGAAATACAGAAAAAAGTTCAGGATATCAAAGCATTTCCGAACCTTTTCCTGTTAGAGTGTTTAGAAGCACCATTGCGTAAATACAGTCATTTAGCACAAAATAGCAGTACAGTCCGACAAAAACAACAGAGAGAAAGAAATGAAGTAGGGCCCACCAGTGGTGCTCTTTTTCTCCTGTATTTAATTTTTTCTTCCAGTTACCTAAGTTTTAAAACATATGGATAATTTGAAACTAGCCAATAAAAATTAGCAACCAAACTCTAAGAAGACTGCCCACAATAAAGCAAACAAAAATACCCAAAACTTTATAGCTTCTTTTAGGCAGCATAACAGCTTATCAAATTCAATTATTCAGCGTGACAGCTTTTAATTTCTGTGAGTTTGCATTACAGAATTATAAGAAGCAGAAAAATCTGTATCACAAACATCTAAGCAAAGTCAACAACTACAACACAGAAACATAAGGGCCTGTACCACATCATGACATTTGTTATTTTATGAAATTAACGAATGTAAGGGCTTGCTCTACCCTTTTCAACTGTCTTTGTTCCACATAGTTAATTACACAAAAGTACCTCTATACTATATTTGACATTTGATATCAGATGTTCATTGTAGTAAATTAGGTAAAACAAAAACAAGACTCAGAAGCCTCACAATGAAAATAAATTCAACACACGTTTTGACGTGACAATACATAAGGGCATACTTTTCTTATAATGACATTATAACCTATTTTTTAAACAAACCTCAAGTTGACGTAATAAATATGTCAACTGTCCACTGTTGCTCTGAAAATGGTTGGCACATCGTAGAACCTCCCGCACACAGGACGACGGCTCCATCTGATTTCACTTCAAGAGAAGAATAAAAGTGAGAATGGTAGGCTTACTCTCCATAACTTTTCCAAAATAACTATCACCATTGGAAAGCAAAGCAAAATTATATCTCCATACAGTAGCTACACTTCTGAAAAATAAAAAATAAGGAGAAAAAAAAATCCAGAGGAACAAACTTCTTCTCTGAGAATGGAAGTAAAAGTAAACAAATAAAAACTTTTTACCATCAATCATAGAAGCATGGAGAAAACTGCAAGTCACTTCCACACAAACCAACACAATACTATATTAGCAACAGTTAACAATAACAGCCTAAGTCATTTGTCATAGAAGGTGTAATTTCTAAATTCAGCTCACAATAATTTCTTTGCAATAGCTGATAGCATGGAAATTCGTTGGCACATTTATGATTTTCACACCATTTTATACCTTACAATTTTCTGAAGAACTCTTTCTTCCCCTCACAGGTTGTCTGCTTTTCCTTTACGCTGAGATGTGCGTACAATGTACTGCTGCAACCAAAGCTATCTGAGCAAAGCAAGGAACCTGTTAGGATGAAAAAACTCCAGTGAAACACATTCATTTGTATACATCAACATATATATTTAAACAACAGCGACAATCCATTTCACAAAAAAAGCACACTTATATATATATTATAGCATTCATTAAATTGAAATGATAAACTTGTAAGTAGTAGTAATGAGAGAAAAAAGGGAAAAAAATCACCCTCTTCTTCAATTCAAGTGCCATGTCTGAAACAGATGATTGCCGACAGCGTAGAATTGGGAATGTCCATACTATGCTTGTAGCCATGGTATCATTCAGTTTTTTTTAGTTTTTATCTCATCCACCTCTTAAATACAATTTGAGCAGCAGCCTTGTGCTTAAATCTGCTGAACTGTCACACAGAACAAGATGAAAGAGTAGCTCAGCATATTGCACTCCACACTGTACTGTGCTCTATATTGAAAAGAAGTGAATAGAAGAGAGAAAGCCCAGGGCCAGTGAAGTCATTATGAAACAAACCACCTGCGTTCATCTGCTCATGTCATGTGATGGGTAGGATGTGAACCAGCCATGACCAACAGATGGTCAAGCAACAGACGCACATTCACTCCTTTGTTTTATTAAAAGCCTCTATACACAGTCTCAGTGCATAGGACAACTGATGTAAACATAAGCAAAGAGCACACTGGCGATGCCTCTCTCTGGCCCACAATTAGAGCACAATGTATTTTCTCATGTTTCCCTCCTCTCTGTTTCACTAAATGTAACACTTGATGATGATTGGCCTTTGGAAAAGATTTTGGCTTAAAAAATCAGGTTTGAAAAAAAAAAACCTTCCAGAACAAAAGTAGATCATTAAGCTTTTTTTAAACAGGGTTCAGGAGTCAGGAGAGAGGTAGGCTTCAGGTTCCAGAGGAGGGGGTTCAGAAGGGATGCTGTCCCCTCTGATTTCTTGAAATTTAAGTAGAAACCATAGCTTGAAATAGTAATAGTTTTAGTGGCCACATTTTTGTGTTTGGCAGCCAAAGAAACTAAGCCTACAATTGGTTTGAATCTAAACAGTAGTAGATCTAGTGGTGCATTCGAGAGTGGGATGATAATTTAATATCAGCAATAACATTTATCACAAAAATGTGCTCTCTCAGGTAACTAGCTCTGTCACTCTAGTTGAACCAATGTTCATCTCAAAACCATTCACCTCATCACCTCAGTGATCACCTCAAAGCCATTTCACATCACCTCATCATTAGTGCAGGCCTAGGCCTAGATTATAATATGTGTGTGTGCCTGGTGAAAGGTATCCAAAGGATGCATTTTGAAGAATCCTATATTTTTGCATTTTTATGTACAGAGATCATTTCTGAACAATAATGCTGTTGAACTTTTAAGATATCTTCAGTAGTTTTTGAGATATGGGTGATTTTGTAAGGCACGATACAGAAACAAAGTTTTGAGAAAAACGGCTTTACAATTTCCCCTTTGTTTCAGTTCTGCTTCAAATACACTTTGAGACGACCTGACAACACATTCGCTACTCACAAATCAACTTTTAAAAAAGCAGATAAAAAGATAAAAGAACAGCTTCAAAGTTTTTATATTGAACATTTCGTAGTCAAAACAAAATCACCACCACCTTAAATAATAATTTTCAAGAAATAGGTTTGTGCAGGGCAGAAATAGGCGATACAAGTTTGCTCTCCAAAGAAACAAAAAGATGTGGATGTGCAAAGCTTCACTTTGCTTACACATATTCTCAACAGATATTGAAATGCATAGTACCTGCCATTAAAGAGGGGAGAGAATGACCTAAATTTTGGTGTGAATTGTCATGATTAGATCGACTTTATGAATGGACAAGAGAATTTATCATCCGCAGTGTTTACTCAGAAAAGTAATTTTCTCACGCATTTTGAGGGATTATAATGCAATATAGACTATACCTTGGGCTAAAAAGCATTTTTGAAAATATATTTTTAAGTAAAAGAAAATAACAAAATCCTTCTAAATATCGATATATTAAAGGCTAAAAAATCCATTTGTAATGGAGCTTACTTTTTGTCAATCCTTTTTCGAAGTGACTATTTCTCAGAACGCTCGGGAAAATAAAGTTGACCTCTATTTCTTCAAACGGTTTTCGTTCTCGAGATTTTTTGGCTATTTGCGAGAGTTCTGCGTGTTAGTTCTGCCACTCTGCAAGGACTGGGAAGAATTAGCTTTTTTTTAAAATAGAATTCAATTTCTAGAGCTAGAGATTTTTAGATGTCTGAATAATCAGATACTTCAATTGGGGTTGGGCAACATTCCCAGACTATACTTCATTTGAAAATGCCTTCAAAAGGTACTGCGAGAAAACAAGACTGCTCGACTTTGTCAG
This sequence comes from Aplysia californica, assembly GCF_000002075.1. Taxonomy (NCBI): domain Eukaryota; kingdom Metazoa; phylum Mollusca; class Gastropoda; order Aplysiida; family Aplysiidae; genus Aplysia; species Aplysia californica. Next base: position 163,116 of record NW_004798053.1, on the reverse strand, counting down.
TAACCTATTTTGCATATTCAGATCTAGTCACCCCTAAATAAAAGCAAAAACTAAAAAAAAAAATATCCCTCCACGTCCCCATACCCTCTCCCTTCACCCCCGTTCACACCTTATACACACACACACTCACACACATGCGCGCGCCACTCCATTCGCAAATAGGCTAAAAGGCTTCACCAAAAAATATCGAAAACTGAAACCATTCGGAGAAATAGAGTTCAAGTTTATTTTCCCGAGCGTTTGGAGAAATAGAGCCGGCCAACATTTTTTTACCTTTGAACTTTGAAGTTGAAGCCTGAATCTGATAATCTAGATCTATCTCAGTTCAAACAAATACGTCTTTTGAAAGGTGGTTTAGTAAACAGTTCCACTGCTACTGGGCGTACTGCACGCGGTTCTGCGAAGAGAGAGGGTCCATTTGTTGTTAGGTCTTATTGGTATCTTTCACCAGGCACGCTCGAAACATTTTCCGATCGAAGTGGCTAGCCGTACTTAGATCTAGGTTTGGCCCTATCGACTCAAACCTGTTAAGTACACAGGTCTCATTAGATCTAGATCTAGTAATTATTCAGGTTCAAATACATGCAAGTCAGTAAGGCACCTTTTGGTTTTGTCTGAAATACCAATACTTTAGGCATTGCAAACTAAAAATTTCATTTACAATTCAGCCATCAATATTAAGTACGCAGTGGCTATTTTTACGGCGAGCCGTAAAGATAGCCTCCCAGTGAGGCCCAGGCTATTTTTACGGCGTGCCGTAAAGATAGCCTCCCAGTGAGGCCCAGGCTATTTTTACGGCGATCCTCGAAAAGCGACCCTACTCCGCCTCTCATGTACGCGACATGCCTCAATGTATTAGATCAAGGCCTATAGGGGCTGTTCAAAATATAAACTTAAACCTCAGAGGGGAAACGGTGTCTTTGGCTTCTGTAAGAAAAGTGTAAGATTGGGTGGGAAGGTGAGATAAACGTTTTGCTCATGACTGGGAAGAAAAGGTAAAAGAAAAAGTGGATAAATGCCAGTGACAAGACCCAGATCTGCATGATCACTGCATTTCCCCGTTGTTGTTGTTTTTTTGTTTTGTTTAGTTTTTTTGAAATTATGATGAAAATTCTGTAGGTGAACATCTAATTTCTTAATGTTTGTAACTTTGCAACTGTTTTGTTGATCTTTTAGTGTCTTGATGTCTTTTATTTGTAAGGCACGTACCTATTGCATTGACAAGAGTCTCAATGTCTTCCACATATATGCATTCTTTCTGGTTCATATGGTTTAATTAAATTGTATTAACTGAAATGTTCTTTTTACGGCGGTCACAAATTGATAACATAGAACACGTTTTTCAGTCTTATAAATTCCGTCTTGGCTTGTAGGCCTTGTAGGCTACTACCTTATTTGTTATTTTATACTACATTTTACTAAATGACTAAACTAATGTAACATACTTTGAGCTGGTTAAAACCGAGAGTAAGGCACTATAATTAAATGTCCTCTATTATTAGTATTATCATAATTATAGTCTTTATTCTGGACTTAAACAATTCAATGTTTTTATGTTCTTTACTAGGACCTTGTTGTTGTGGGATTCTTTCAAATGATAAAATAGATTGCATTTTTTAAGTTTTTGTGTTTTGTTTTCTGATGAGCTCATTTATTACTGTCCATTTTTACAGGGAACAGCTCACCCCAAGGGTGATTCTTTTTCTGATTCACATTTAGGAAAAAAAATTATACGGGCAAAAGAAATAATGAAGAAAGTAAATTTTGATATGTCTGAAAATATGAAAGTTGCCATGGAATGGAAACAGCACCAACATGCAAAACAAACAATCATTTTTAAAAACCGAAGGCTTCTTACTCTCTAACAAAATTGCATGAAAATTGGTGGAATGGTAGATACAGATACTATGGTCAATCGTACTGAGCAAAATTTTGATATTTGAATGTAAAAAAATATATGTGTTCCTGTACCCTGAAATTGCATCACAATAATTAATAAATTAATCCTTGTGAACACAAAAAAAAAATTTTTAAACCTCTATCAAAAATCTGCTCAGTGCAAATTATAAGGAAGGAGGAACATTTTAAAGGCATTCCCAAGGCGAAAAGTGTTAACTCCAAAATGGCCGCTCTTCTTGTGGGTGTGGTACATGTAGTGATGTCAGTGAATGAGATGATGATGCTGGCAGTGGCAGTGATGATGGTAAAGATAGTGACGAGGAGGGTGGTGGTGATGATAAAGAGAGGGTGAATGATGATGGTGGGGAGAAGAAGGAAGAGGTGGTGGTGGAGGAAGGGAGAAGGAAGATGAAGAAGAGAATAGAATGACGATGAAGAGGAGGAAATGGAAAACCTATGGGGCTGTTCAAATATAATCTTACACTTTTGGGGACTTTTTTAAAACACAAAACCCAATACCACTTTTCTCACATTTGCCTCCAACCCCCACCTACACCAATTTAATATTAGTACTTTTTCCGATCTTCAACTTCCATTATTATTTTAAAGATACCTGTACTATACGTAGCTTTTTTTAACTAGCTTGTAAAAAAAAAATCATTTCAGTTAATACAATTTAATCAAACCATATGGACTAAAAAGAAACGCATATATGTGGAAGACATTGAGACTGTTGTCAATGCAATAGGTACGTGCCTTACAAATAAAAGACATCAAGACATTAAAAGATCAACAAAGCAGTTGAAAAGTTACAAAGAAACATTAAGAAATTAGATATCCACCTACAGAATATTCATCATAATTTCAAAATTATTTGTAAACCCCCCCCCCCCCCCCTCTTTCCCCTCAAAAAAACAAAACAAAAAAACAACAACGGGGATCTGCAGTCATGCAGATCTGGGTCTTGTTACTGGCATTTATCCACTTTTTCTTTTACCTTTTCTTCCCAGTCATGAGCAAAACGTTCATCTCATAGAAGTGTCATATTTGGTTAACCTCCCCACCCAATCTTACACTTTTCTTACAGAAGCCAAAGACACCCTTTCCCCTCTGAGGTGTAAGTTTATATTTTGAACAACCCCTATAGGCCTAGATCTAATACACTGAGGCATGTCGCGTACATGAGAGGCGGAGTAGGGTCGCTTTTCAAGGATCGCCGTAAAAATAGCCTGGGACTCACTGGGAGGCTATCTTTACAGCACGCAGTAAAAATAGCCTGGGAGGCTATCTTTACGGCTCGCCGTAAAAATAGCCACTGCGTATTAAGTACGGCTAGCCTGACAGTACGGCTAGCCTGGCTGTCTACCCGTACTTAAGTACGGCTAGCCAAGAAGTCTAGCCATACTTATCTTAGGCCCTATTAACATTAGAAAACAGGATGTTTAAAATACATGCACTGTCATTAAGGCACCTGGTTTCGTCTCAAATACAAATACTTTAGGAGGTACTGCAAACTAAAAATTTATATTACAATTCAGTAGGCCTATTTTTTTTAATGGTCAGTCTAGCCATCATTAAGAATGGCCACCTCTATTCTCACCCGCAGTGAGAATAGTGCAGGCGAGTCTTGTGGCTATTCTCACCCGGTGCGCGTTCACCAAATTTTGCGTTCACCCTAAACCACAGAATTCTAAACCACAGAATTCTACACTGTGATAACAGAAAAATTGTAGAATTCTGTGCCGTGAACAAACGTTCCATTACAATTGTAGCCTACTAAAAGCGTACAATTTTGTCTGTGGGCAGTGGAGAGAGAGAGAGAAAGAGAGAGAGGAGTAGCGCGAGAATTTCCGGGCAAAACAAAATGGCGACCCGCGTAGTTCGGCTCGATTCGAAAAGTTAAATAGCCGTAGCATCTTTGTAGACAACCAAATTTATTTACTTTTGTGTTTTAACATCATTTTTTAACTTTGTTTTGGTCAATTTGATCGTCCACACCGATAGACAGTATTCAGAAAGAGACGGAGAGAGAGAGAAGAGGGGAGGAGTTGATCTTGCGAGAACTTCCGGGCGGGTGAGAATAGCCACTTTTTAAAGAATAAGTACGGCCAGCCCAGCAGTCTAGTCGTCATTAAGTACGGCTAGCCTCTTCCTTTTCCTATTTTCTGATTTTCACCTAGATTCTAGATCTAGATCTAGAGCCGACTCAGACGAGATAGACTAGACTAGATCTACCACTACAGGGCTAGAGCAGCTTTTTCTGCAGTTTACACTTTTAAACTAGATTTTTCTAGATCTAGATCTAGATCTAGATATAGATTCTAGATCTAGATCTAGATAACTACAATTAACTCGATATGGACGCCTGGACGTACGACTCTAAAGTAACTACAAGTACGACCAGAGCTGTACTGCTGTACGACCAGTCACCGAGTCAGTCAGACCTCAAAAATTCAAGCCCGGACATGACATGCTGTTGAAGACTGAAGAATGCCAGTGACGAGAAGAAGGAAGTGGGGACTTTCTTCATCCTCGGAGTGCCGAGAGAAAGCAGTAAAGGGCTAATTCTGATGGCATCACAAGGGGACTTACTAAATGTTAGTAAAAGTATGTGATTCTGTTACTGATGGATTAGCCCAGGAAAACAACCATCATAGACCTTCTTGTCAATAACATAACAACCGAAAACAGAGTTTAAAATCCCCGCTCGCTTCCGGTTTGAGTAAAAAGTAAAACTAGTATCACGGCGACGCTTCCTGTTGTAATCTGGGCGGGGCGGCTTCTTGCGAAGACCGCTCTGAAATGAGGGTGTCGAGTGGGATTTTGTTGTTGTTGCTGTTTTGTATGTGTGTGTGGTGGGGGGGGGGGGGGTCAGGACATTTCCAGCCTTGTGGTCCAAACTTAGCTGAGTATGGCACAAGTCTACCTCTTCTTCTTCTTCTTCTTCTTCTTCTTCTTCTTCTTCTTCTTCTTCTTCTTCTTCTTCTTCTTCTTCTTCTTCTTCTTCTTCTTCTTCTTCTTCTTCTTCTTCTTCTTCTTCTTCTTCGCACTTCATCCTCCGCCTCCTCCATATTTTTCTTCTTTGTTCTATCTCCTTCTATTCGTCTTCTTACTCTTCTTCTTCTTCTTCTTCTTCTTCTTCTTCTTCTTCTTCTTCTTCTTCTTCTTCTTCTTCTTCTTCTTCTTCTTCTTTTTCTTCTTCTTCTTCTTCTTCTTCTTCTTCTTCTTCTTCTTCTTCTTCTTCTTCTTCTTCTTCTTCTTCTTCTTCTTCTTCTTCTTCTTCTTCTTCTTCTGCTGTTGCTGCTGCTGCTGCTGCTGCTGCTGCTGCTGCTGCTGCTGCTGCTGCTGCTGCTGCTGCTGCTGCTGCTGCTGCTGCTGCTGCTGCTGCTGCTGCTGCTGCTCTACATTGATTATTATTATTATATTATTATTATTATTTTATTTAATGGGACTCTCGATTGGTAAAACAAACTGGACGAGGTGTTAAAATAATGATGGGCACTTCAAACATTTCGATTTTGCCCATCGCCAGCCATGTTGAAAACTGGACTGCTTTTTTTTTAAAACCAACATGCCCATCAAACATCAAACACTTTTAACATCAAAAGCGGAGTAATGCAAGGTTGTGTCTTAGCACCAACCCTTTTTAGCACTTATTTTGCTGTCTTACTGCAACACGCATTCAAAGAGTCACCAGGGGATGTCTTCCTCCACTGGAGAACTGATGGGTCGCTCTTCAATCTTGCTCGACTCATGGCCGAGACAAAGATCAACAAAACAACAGTACGAGACCTTCTCTTCGCCGATGATACTGCTCTTGTTGCTCACAGTGAATCAACCCTACAAACAATGATGGACCGCCTATCAACAGCATGCAAGGTCTTTAGCTTGGTCATCATCAGTCATCAGTGTTAAGAAAACAGTCATCCTTACCCAAGAAGGTGCTGAGCAGAGCCATATATGGCTGAACGACAAGGAACTTGAGACAGTGGACAAGTTCTGTTACCTAGTGTCTACCATCAGCTCTACAACATCACTTGATTATGAGATCAACCTCAGGATAGGGAAAGCAGCAACAACTTTTGGAAGTCTGACAAAACGAGCATGGGAAAACAAAAGATTAACCATCAAAACAAAGATCAAGATTTACGAAACATGTGTCCTCAGCACACTCCTTTATGGATCTGAAACATGGACCTTGTACAGCAGACAAGAAAAGCGCCTCGACATTTTCCATCTCAGATACTGCCGCAAGATCTTAGGCATTTCGTGGCGTGACAAGGTTACAAATGTTGAAGTGTTGGCACGGGCAAACCTCCAGAGCATGACAACTATCCTGTGTTTAAAAAGATTGAGATGACTTGGCCATTTCAAGAGAATGGATGACAACCGGAACATTTTTTATGGGCAGCAATCTGGGCATCATGATCTATAGGCTGGGTCTGGACATCACACGGGCTGGGCTAAGTAGTCTAAATACAATGTAATGCCCCTTACGGTATCATTTTGAGTTCATCGAGATGGAGTGTTTGGGTATAATACGGTGTCTTCAGAAACATGCACGCAGGAGACACGAATGAGTCTTGCACGACCTGATGTTTCTGTTTTGTCCAGCCCAACATGGTGCAAGATCTCATTGTCTGTGTTGAATCATACAATGCCCGTACCGGTTTAATGTATTCGGTCCAAATGAGTGGGCTAAATAAGAAGATGGAATGGACTTCTTATAATAAGATAAGATAATACTTTATTATCCCAGATTGAAAGGAACTTTCGGGCTAATACTGGGCAAGACATGGTTTATCATGGACTGTGCAGTGTTTCTTTTTCTTTCTTTTTTCTTTTTTTTTTTTTTTCTTATTTGTAGATCTAAGCGTTTTACGGAGTTCGCAACTGCATAAGGTTATATAGGCGCGCGGGACACATTAAACATTTTTAATTTTGGTCGGAATTAATTTTCAATTTTGTCCGGGTGGCGGCCGAAGTCTGCTCTTATCGATTTTGGGTCAGGGATCTTTAACTTGCGCAACTAGCACACGTGATCTCCAAGATTGTTCGACCTTATCTGAGAAAGATAGGGGTCTTACCTACTATAAGACCAAGAAGAAGAGTGTGGCTGAAAAACAGCAGTAAGAAGGAGCCGCAAGGAGTAGCAGTAGACAGGCTACGCACAGAGTCAAGAGCCTAGAGGAGGGGGCATACAGGCGGTGGGAGGGGGGGGGCAGAAAGTGGAGATGAAAGCAGGCGACAGAACATGGTTAGGAGAGCAGGAAAGGAGGTGAAATGAGAACATTTTTGGAGAAGAAATACTTCCTTGGCTGTCAGGTTTCGAACCCGGGAACTATTGAATGAGAGGCGAACGTGACAAGGGGTCACAAGAGTCCCCTTCCCGCTCATGTACAGTATACATATAGATGGTCTCTTTCTTTGACCCACGTAAAAAATTCACGCTATGCCGACTGTGTGGTACATAATTACCCCTCTTGCACACACACACACACACACACACACACACACACACACACACACACACACACACACTCACACACACACATACACACACAGGCCTGATATGTACATACGTTCCCCCCCCCCCAAACCCCCCCCCCAAAAAAAAAACAAACATGTTTTTAAATACATGTACTCATGCCGTGTGTATGCATGCGTACGCGCGCGCGTTTGTGTGTGTGAGACAGACAGACAGACAGACAGACAGACAGACAGACAGACAGACAGACAGACAGACAGACAGACAGACAGACAGACAGACAGAGACAAGAGGGGGGGGGGGAGTGTACAGTAAGCCACTGTGCCATAAGCTAGAACGGCACCTTTGAAGGAAAAAAAATTGAAAGTGGGAAAATATTAGGGGAGAGGGGGGGATCTAAAGTTTCCCACGCTCTCTCTCTCTCTCTCTCTCTCTCTCTCGCTCTCGCTCTCGCTCTCTCTCTCTCTCTCTCTCTCTCTCTCTCTCTCTCTCTCTCTCTCTCTCTCTCTCTCTCTCTCTCTTCTCCCCCCGACGATATAGCCCGCACTACAGGTTTTACCAGCAGATCCAGTGCCGGCTAGATAGGCTACATCTAGCTAGACTGCACTGAACAGATCCAACAAAAAAACATAATACAGCGTACAACTATAATTAATTAACATGTCATCTCAGCTGTTCCCGGTGTTCTTCATATTATCATCCTCTTATTATCAATATAATATATTGTTGAAATTACCCTCGCCACCATTCTCAGATTCGCAATGGATCATTATTCAAAGTCACCAAACACTGTCTTTCTAATCTAAGTTTAATCTAAATAGGCTTCCTGGTGCACTATAATAATATGCCCAACATGTACATGTATATTATATTATGTACTACTTGTATAACTTGTATAACACTTCGATTAGACCCCCTTTCACTATCGTCTAATTTTACCGTCGTGTTTGCTACCAACGACGGAGATAGCTTGTTCAGTTTTAGTAAGAGTTTTACGGCACTTGCAAACATAAATTAAATATTATATCATCATGTAATTTGTACCGAAAATTAGAGGCGAATTGTTACCTTACTTTAGTGAGTTGCTTTATTTAGTATTTATAGAAAAGGAGTAGAGATAAGGAAGATAGGCCTAGGCTCATATGTTTGATTGGAAAGAGGAGCAAACGTTGACCACGTCTAGGCTAGGCCTAGTACATGTACATGTACATGTATAGACTTCAAGCACATGGACACGACCGGTCCTTTGTCCACCTGACTTGGGAATCCGGGGGAAAACCAGAGGCCAGAGACCGAGCAGATTGGCCAGTTGCTTCCCCTTTGGTTGGCATTCGGCTGGGCTATTTCGGCATCGTTTTTAGTCTAAGTTCTGACGTCATAACATGGCGGCGACCTGTAGCTAATCGGATTCTTGAGAAGTGTGAATACTTTCGAAGCCTATCTCTTCACCAGGAGCTACTTGAAACTCTATTTTGTGTGCAACTGTTGTCATCAGGTAAGAGACATGAAGTTGTACTATGGACTGATAAAAAACAGTATCTTGTAGATCTATTTGTAGCATGGTCTTGTAGTGAATCTAATATGAATGCTCGATGTGCCGGTGGTTGGCACTCGGGTGTAAATTGAGTCATTTTGACTTCTTGTCCTCACAATCACTAACGAAAGATTTCATTTCAGTTTCAGTTTGGAAGAAGTGCAAGAAGGAATGGGGAGTGAAAAGTTTTAGCTTTTACTAGCTAGATCTAGATCTAGATGATTGTGCTTCATACGTTTAGACACTATAAATACTTTAGTTTAGACTTAAGACTAAGATTTATCAACAATTTGTATCCTACTTGACTGCAAGTCTTCAACTACAGTTACAGAGTTCTTAGTGTAAACTCAACTGTTTCCGTTGAACTTGAGGTAGAATACCGTAGATCTAGATCTAGATCTAGATCTAGATATATAGATCTAGATCTAGATCTAAATTTAATTTAATTAGCCTAAGGCATAGGTTACAACTTATTAAGGTTTCAGGATTCTTGTTGTTACGAGCCTTCTTGTTAAAAGTTCTAAACCTCTGCCTCTGTAATTCTGATCTCGGTGTGTGTATGTAATAATAGATCTAATCTAGAATCTATCTAATCTAGACTAATTTGGCCTAAATTATTGGCCGGCTCTTCCGAACGCTCGGGAAAATATAACTTTTCTGAACTCTATTTCTCAGAACGGTTTCCGTTCTCCGTTCTTGAGATTCGTTGATAATTTGCGAATGGCGTGGCCTGCGTATGTGTGAGTGAGTGTGCGCGCACGCTTGTGTGTGTGTGTGTGTGTGTGTGTGTGCGTGTGTGTGTGTGTGTGTGTAAGGTGTGAACGAGGTGTGGGGATGGGGAGGGATTTTTTAAAAGGGAATGTATACGGACCCGGTAACCGGGAACAAAGTCACAAAGTATACAGACCCGGTAGGTGAACTCTTGTGATTTCGGAGAGTTTCAGCGTCCTCTTGGCTCAGGGTAGACCTAGGTTCTTCTAAATCTATGGTCTAGATCTAGATCTAAGCAGACAGACATATAAATCTTTCCTCTAGTTTCGCGGCTAACCTAGAGATCTAAATGAAGATTGCGGATGTCTTTTCGATTAACGATGGTTTTTCCTCCGTTTTGGAGTTGGAGGAATCACAATTTGAAGA
>NW_004798053.1:114809-152718 GCF_000002075.1 Aplysia californica | reverse complement strand
TCTCTCTCTCTCTCTCTCACACACACACACACACACACAAAGGATTTCTACCGGGTCCACAGAATTCTACACTTAGAAGTGTAGAATTCTGTGACCGGGTCTGAGGTCTGAAACTTCCCGAAATCACAAAAGAGTTCCCCTACCGGGTCTGTATACTTCGTGACTTTGTTCCCGGTTACCAGGTCTGTATACACTTCGTTTTTAAAATTGCATGAAGGATTTTAGTTTTTGCTTTAGGATTGACTAACTATAAATAATAATGCAAAATAGGTTACTGCCAAGGTCAAGCAGTCCTGTTTTCTTGCAGTACCTTTTGAAGGCATTTTCAAATTAAGTATAGTCCGGGAACATTGCCCTAACCACAGCTGAAGTATCTGAATATTCGACATTTAAAAATCTCTAGCTCTAGAAATTGAATTCGATGCAAAAAAAATGCTTCTTCCCAGTCTTCGCTGAATGGAAGATGACGCCTAAATCTCGCAAATTTACCAAGAAATCTCGAGAACGGAAACCGTTCGGAGAAATATAGAGATCAAGTTTATTTTCCGGAGCGTTCTGAGAAATAGTCACTTCGTATATAATTTGGTAGTCATTGATTGATTGTGACAGAGTGATGTGACAACTAACGCTGCGTTTATGTAAATTCTAATTGCGACAGAGTGAGTCTGTGACAATTAATGGGGCGTTAATTGCAACAGAGTGGCTCTCTTTTTTTAGTAGAGGTTTTACGGCGCTCGCAACTGCATAAGGTCATATGAGCGCCAAGGGGTGGATGTCAAAAGAGAAGTCCACTGTTTCACCTCTCTAGCTTCAAATGCACCAAGTCTGCTTCGACTATCAAGGCACCCCGGAAATAGCGGGTCACAAAAGTGTGACAAACATGCAAAAGAAGTAGAGGAAAAATGACGGTGGTAAGGATAAGGAAAGAAAAGGCAGCAGTTCCCTGTAAACTGTTGCAGTTCAGGCACAGTTATATAATATATTATAATGAGCTTGACATTGAATAATGAATCAGCCCATGTGGAGTTACAATTCTGCAGTACTTAAGAACTCGAGATGTTAAATGTCCCCTCCTTTGGGAGTGGCCTAAAGACACTTCAGTCAGTAGCATCGCCCCAGGGGTGAGAGTGGTTCTGATCTAGTACAGTTTACACATGATCATTATAACAATGCATCTAGAAGATTATTTATTTCGTGAAACTGACATCAAACTGACAGCATGTCCATACTAGGGCATGCGGCTAAACGTAGAACGACGGATCTGTCTAATTGGCGGCTAATTTTAGTAAGTGTGATGTCATCACATCCTGGGATACCCACAGACTAGTTTTAGAAGGCCTTGGAGATGTAGATAGTGTAGTAGAGAATCTTTGGAGATACCGCATGGAACGACATGTTTGGTCAGTGGCATGACGTATTATCCGTTGTATCGATGTGTTTCGCACGATAAAATTTCACACTTGCAGCAACTGCAACCTGTCAACCATGCTCTACTGATTGGTTACAAGGTTTCTGGTGTATATTAATAACATTTCAGAATTCCAATAGTGATGCTTGAAATCGAAACACGGTAGATTAAGCACGCGCCCCCAGGCGCTATTAACAATACACGACAAAAGAGATTAATATAAGCGCCACACTCTTTAAGTTCGCCTTCTGAACTGTTTCAGATGATTTGTTCCTAAAGGCAACAAAATTTTCTTCTTTAAATTTCGCAAAAGTTTTGTCAAATTCGTCGTAAGATTTGAATGCCTGCTCTAGAAAGCCTTCCATCTTGTCAGGCGGGGACTAGATAAAACTAGGACCTAGCTGGGAAGCAAAACGGAAGTTGTAGAGATATGTTATTCATCTATGCAAAAAAGAGCTCCGTGTTCGCTCTGTCGCAATTAACACCGCGTTAGTTGTCACAACATCACTCTGTCGCAATTAACTACACTGCCAAATAATTTATCAATTTTATCTCACTGTGACTGATAATTATAATACCAATTGATAATGTATTTTCGAGAAAGTCATGGCATGAGTTAGAGGTAGACATGCACTTTCACACTTTCACTTACAACTTTGTACTGATCAGGAGTGACGGGGAGGGGGGGGGGGGGGGGGGGGGGGGGGGGGGGGTTGTGTGTGTGTGTGTGTATGTTATTAACTTGATTTTGTGGGGTCAAAAATTTGTGGTGCTACTTATCCTCAATTATCTTTTTCTAATAGGTGAATCAATGTCACCCACCCCATACTTTGCACAGCAGTTTGTATCAATTTGTCTTAACTGAACTGAATCATATTTTTCCACAACATTTGAGACTAGATTAAAAAGCTTTTTCTTCGTTAATTTATATAAAATACTACAAATCTCCTTCAAGCGGAAAATGAAATCGTTCACAGCACTTGCCGCTTCTCACACACATATTGCATACACGCATGGCCTACGTCACAACTCACCAGTGACAGTTTTTAGTGGCAAAACTAACTTAGTTATAAGAAATTAGTTTTATAGTGAACACTTTTTTGCGCTAAAAGTTCCCAAAACTTGCGTTCAATAATCATTTATAATCTTTTGCGATTAGAAAAAATGACCGACTTGCTTTTAAAAGCGAAATGTACTATTTATCCTAGCTGTTAACCTTTTACTTTTAAAATTTGTTGAAACCACCCACTGGGATTTATTATTAGTATTTATAAAAGAATTTTCTTGAATAGAGCTAACAAGTGTTTACAAAAATCTTGATCTGACAAATTGATACAAGTCAATGTGCAAAAACTTTAAAACTGGAACGATAATTTAGGAGATATGACAATAAGTTGCACCATGAATTTTTTACCGGTCTATAGATTATTTATCTGACTGTAATTATTACACCTGAATCGAGAATAGAAAGTGTAATAAAAGACCTGATTCAAGTTTACATGCACTCACATTTTCACTTTCACATAAAAATACTCCAGGGAAATAGTTGTTAGAGATGTCATACACATAGAGTAACTTTTGATACGATACTGGTATTGAAGAGTTTTGTCTTGGTATTTGTTCAAATAATTCCTGACTTCCATAGTTTGGGAAAAGTGCTTTACACAAATTTTCCTCACTTCACCCAGGTGGAAATGGGTACCCAGCTAAAGACAGCAAAAGAACTTGTCATAGTGTTAGTGTTTTAGTGCCTATAAAATGGCAGCTTGCACTGTGTGCTTCTCATGATTTGAAATTGAGATTGTTTCGGAATACTAATACACTATCAGGTCTGCTGGGGTAATAATATAGATTGTAAGGCTTTCTGTTGAACAGGAATTTGTGCTCTATAGAAAACAAATGCTGTCTATAATTACATTTATTTGCTGTTTTAATTTGAAAATCTATAGAAATTTCCTCGGTTTTAAAATGGGGTTGATGACCACTTTTTAAGGAATTCATAGTGGGTCAGTTTGATTTTGGCCCGAGTCTGACTCTGGCCAAGATCACAGCATGTTGCTGATTTATTGATAATAATTTTGGTTTATTTATGTTTTTGCTTGTTTTAGATGTGTGGGTTTTTTTTTCTTGTTTCGATTTTCCGTGCTGTTCATATCGATGTGGGTGGTTGGAGGGTGCCACTGATACCTGTCTTACTTCTTTTGTTTCTGTCTGTCTGTTTTGCCTTTTCCCCTTGCTGTGCTTTTGTTAATTCAAATACGCACCATACAATATCACAATATCGTTCCAACGTTTTATGGGTTTCAGATTCTCGCCTTCGGCCCATTGTTTTGGCATATTTCATGTTCTCTTATTGTTATGATGTCGCGTGGAGTGTGTTCTTTTGGGTTTTTTTTGTCTCCGGGAGGCCGTTAGTGGATGGTTGGTGGGTACTCTGGTGTGGTTTGCTCTTTCTGTCTTGTCAAACATCTATCGTCCTTATCTCGCCTCCTTTTTTGTGTATGTTACTCTCTTGTAACACATCTATTCTTCGGCACTTATGTGACCTTATTATTGTGTTGCAAGTGCTGTAAAACTCTTATTAAAACGTAACTAAGGAGGCTGTTTAAAAAAAAACTAGCATCTAGCTAGAGTGATAGAATGGGTTGGGTCCTCTCGTCGGAATGACTTATTTTATCAAGTGTCTGATCAGTATCTCTCTATAAGAGTGCTGGCGGGTGGTTGGAGGGCGCCTCTGATAGGTCCTACTCTATGCGTAATTAGGGCGCCTAGGTCCTACTTCTTAACTTTCCTTTTGTTCATTCTGTCTGTCTGTCTTACTTTTCCCCCAACACTAAATGACCGCCACTGACTCAAACTCAAGACAAACAAAACAGGGGTGCTGTGTTTCCTCCTCAAGGCAGGTCGAAGTAGCCTGCCTTCTAAATGATCTAAAATGTGTCAATGGAGGCGGAAGAAAGCATTTTGTGCAGTCCTGATGAAAGTAAAGCATAAGAGTCGTCCCTGGACCTAGCCGGTGTTGACTGTTAGCGTGTTGTGATGCTCCTGGCCTACAGAACACGTTGTGCACTGTTATTCACCCCCACATGCCGTCAGCTCCAATGGCTTCGTGGTGTTCTCATCTTCTTACGTTTCTTTTGGTAGCATCGGAGAACTGTAGCAGCTAGTCTTCCTGTACCAGGACGCGTGTTCTGTGTCTCTTTGTCTGCCCCCCCCCCCCCTCTCTCTCTCTCTCTCTCTGTCTCTCTCTCTCTGTCTCTCTGTCTCTCTGTCTCTCTCTCTCTCTGTCTCTGTCTGTCTCTCTCTCTGTGTCTCTGTCTCTGTCTGTCTCTCTCTCTCTCTCTCTCTCTCTCTCTCTCTCTCTCTCTCTCTCTCTCTCTCTCTCTCTCTCTCTCTCTCTCTCTCTCAGGTAGCGTGCATGCATAACAGGCGCACATCGTACCTTCCTCCCGTGAGTGCTAGAATTGCAGCATATTCAACCATGTGTGTTTGCGCCCCCCCCCCTCTCTCTCTCTCTCTCTCTCTCTCTCTCTCTCTCTCTCTCTCTCTCTCTCTCTCTCTCTCTCTCTCTCTCTCCGGGTGTGATGCTTTGGCAAATAATGTATAACTAGATTTTACACCCACAATTTTACTTGAGTTCAATAGAGTTGAATTGTTTGTTGTTTGTTTTGTTCCACAATAGCATCTATTTACCCCACAGGTGGATGGCTAAAGAAGGGACTAAAACTTCTTTCCTTGTGGGGTTTTTTGTGTGTGCATTTTTTGCAAGTATACGTACGTGCCTGTATGTGTTTGGTCGAACGTGTTTGAAGAAGGAAGGAAAATCAAAAGTGTGTTTACACACATGTACTTGTAAGAGATGGGGAAGATGGATATGCGCTTGGGGTGTTTTTGTATATTATTGTGTTTACGTGAGTGTGCTTATGTTTGCCGAGAGCTGGTGATGCAGTGAAATGCTCACGAGGCGCTCTGCCGTATGCGTCTATTTGTGTGTAAGTGTGCGTGTGTGTGTGTGTGTGGATGCTCGCGTGAGAGAGAGAGAGAGAGAGAGAGAGAGAGAGAGAGAGAGAGAGAGAGGGGGGGGGGGGAGGAGGGGTTGCTGACGTCCACACCTGTGTGTTCCACACGCATGGCATATGAAGAGCAAACCTTTTCCCCCTTTCAAATCAAGGGCAAAGTGTAGAGGGCTTACGTTTTGACACAGAACGCTCAAACGGGAATGGATGCGTGTTGATGTGAGGGGGGAGGGGTTAAGAAAGTATGGGGCTTGTTATTATGATCGTCGGGGGTTGAGGGGGGGGGGGGGGGGCACTAAAAAGAGAAGCACGTGCAGAAAGGACAACGGAGAAAGAAATAGGTCACCCTGGATGACTTGGACCGTGTTTGCTTGTAGAGAGGCTTTTTCTTCATCTTTGCTTCGTTTTTACTTCTTTTAAGCCTGCTGTGTTGTGTGGGTGTATATTAGCAAGGAGAGAGAGAGAGAGAGAGAGAGAGAGAGAGAGAGAGAGAGAGAGAGAGAGAGAGAGAGAGAGAGAGAGAGAATCAATACACTATGTAATTTGTGGTTAAAATTTTGATTTGGCTACCGTCTATATTATGAAACTATATTATATGCCATAACGATATATATGAAGCGATAGACGTGTTTCACACAACGTACTGTTCCTCTGGATTGAAATAAAATGTATAGTGATGAACTAGTTGTAGCGATGAAAAGGGCTTCAGCTTTGAACTGTATCAAACCATAGATCGACCTTTGTTGAAACTCTTTCCTCCCTGGGAGCTGTTAAGCACATTATTGTGGTTTCGAGTTGCACCCTCACTAAATTGGCCGTTATAATTGTGTTTCACCATATTACTGTAAACCCTCTCTGACCATACTCAACGACTGCTTGTATATAAGTTATGGTCATAATAAGTTGCGACAGTGCCGCAAAAGCCCAAAATCAATTGGTGGCTGGACAAACGGGCTAGCTTCTAACCCAGATTTCGGGGGTTTTCAGAAATCTTGACATTCAACAAAAGTGGGCATTGCCCTACCTATAGGAGAAATTTGGTTTCATTGGTGTGTATATTTGTTTTTTGTTATAGAAAAAACTCTCCTTGTCTTTTATAGAAACTGAACAAGGGGTAAAAACTTTAACTTCGGTAAAAACTTTACCTTCGATTTTCTAAAAACCGCATTTTTCGGGATAGCCCCCTTGTGCTTAAAAGCGACCAATTGAAACCCTTAGTTGTATTGAATAGAGAAAAAAAAAAGATCTCTCACGCACGCGCACACGCACGCACACACGCACACACACACACACACACACACACAAATAGACACATGTGCGCGCAACAAGGTACGGGGCCGGCTGATGCGAGTCTTTTCTTTTTGTGATCCCCACAGGATCGTTTGACAATACATATACCCTGTGCATATTGCCTATTAAATTTGATACAGTCGGGGCCAGCCCGATTTTCTTTCATAGAATAGTCTTGACAGCTTTGCGAGTGGGCATGGTCTTGTGGCCTTCTTCTTTCTATTATTGTCGGTGCTTCTATTGACGTACCACGTTCTTAACGAAGAGTGGGTGGTAACTGGGTGCCTTTGGTAGGTCCTACTGTTTCCCCACTTTGTTGAATCTGTGTTGTCTAGCTCTAATAAATGAAGCCGATATGCTGCGTGGGTGGTTGGCGGGTGCGCCTTTTCTGTCAAACATCTGTCGTCCTTGTCTTTCCTTCTTTTGATCGTATGTTACTCTCCCAGTAACCCATATACTCTACGGCACCTAAATTACCTAATTTTGTTGCAAGTGCCATAAAACTTTGAACTAAACGATGTGCTGCTCTTTTCTCAATCTAAATCTGGGGGCTCTCGTGGCCTAGAGGTTAAGGTGTTGGCCTCTCATTCAAAGGTCCCGGGTTCGAATCCGGGTAGCGACCGAAACATTTTCTTCTCTAAAATAGTCTCCTTTCACCTCCTTTCCTGCTCTCTAGCAATGTTCTGTTATCTGCTTTCATTTCCACTTTCTGCCCCCACCCCCTCGCCTCCTTTGCCCCCTCCTCTGGGCTCCTGACTCTTTATGCAGCCTTTCTACTGCTACTCCTTGGTTCCTCCTTACTGCTGTCTTTCTGCCACACCCCTGATCTTCTGGTAGGAAAGATCTACACCTAGCCTTCTCGGACAAGGGCGAAAAATCTCGGAGGGCCCGTGTGCAAGTTGCGCACGTTAAAGATCCCTTGGTGGTCTAAAATCGATAAGAGTAGGCTTCGGCCGCCACCCGGGCAAAATTCAAAATTTCCTACCAACTGGAAATATCAGGGGTGTCCCGCGCGCTCATATGACCTATGCAGTTGTGAGCGCCGTAAAACACTTTACAAAAACAAAACAAAATCTAAATCTGGCAGAATCAGTTGCTGTGACCAGCCGTTAACCCTGCATCTCGACGAATCGCCGCTTACACTACTGTGCTTTTCTTGTGGGGTTTTTTTTTGGACAGTGTCGCACGCAGTTTTAGGGCGTCGTGGTGTGGTTTGCTTCTGCTCCTTGTTTTCAACATTACTGTTGTCTTTACTGCCGGGTGGTTGGCGAATGCTCTTGTTGTTTGGTCCGTATTTCCTATCAAATATCTATCGTTTTTACCCCTTCTCTTTTTTGTGGTATGTAACTCCCCAGAAACACCTCTAATCTTCGGCTCTTAAAATTTGATCTAAAATTGTTTTGCAAGTGCCGTGAATCTCTTACTTTCTTAAACGATGCGCTGCTTTTTTTCAACTGAAACAAATCTGGTGGAATGTGGCAGTTGCTGTGACTAGCCGTTAACCTCATCGCAATGAATCGTCGTTTACACTACTGTGCTACGGTACTGTGCTTTAAAATTTTTGGCAGTCCCACACACAGTTTGAGGGCCACGTGGAGTGGTTTGCTTTTATGCTCCTTGTTTTCAACGTGACCATGGTCATAAGATAACCCTTTACAGTACTTTACTGGTAAAATGTAGACATGATCATGCTGACTCGCCGTTACCTGCCTCCACTAGGTCTCCGGAAGGTCGGTCCTCCTCGCCAGGTAGGCCAACGCATTCCGGGAATCATTCTGATCTATTATCTCCAGAATCTGCCTGCCGTGTGTTCACGTCCTCTCTCCTCCCCCGTCAGGCAGGCTTCGCCAGTCCCCTTCAGCTCCTTGTTCCCCTGGGCAATACTGCTATGCTAGGATCCTGCTGCCGCTACTGCTACTACTACACACACACATACACACGTGCGCACACTCACACTCACACTCACCTGGTTGTATGTAGGGGGGAGTGAAAGGAAAAGACGGGCACAAAAGAGAAATAGTGGGGGAAACTAGAGCACGTGGTTTCAAACTGTTACACTGTATATCCCTCGTGTGTAACTAGTGTTGGATTAGTTTTCAATCCCTGTCCTCCCTACTCATCAGTTTCAGTTCATCTGTTTTGCTTCATTTTCTTTTGCTTTTTTTACAATTTCATTTTGAAAACATGATGTTTCATAATTTCGTTTTAGGATTATTTTTCCTTTTTTAATCTGACGTAAGGAGTGGCTTTGCCACAAGTTCCAAGTAAAAATAAATATCTCATGGTGAATTCTTAAAACGTGAACTTGTCAGGGCTGTTACTAACTTTGTATTTAATATAATAGGTGTTCAGCACAGGCATATTAGGTGATCTTTCATGACTTACTTTGTGGAGTAATCAATTTATATCACTTAAGTGTTGTTTCCCAAACAGGCCTCTCAAAAAGATGTGTATTGTGTACCGTCTATGTTTACCTTCTTCACTCAATAAGTATTCAGCTGTTCATACTGATTTTGTATCAGTGATATTCTTTCACTTTTTTCCTATGGGAATTTAGTGTGTTTGTACTGAAAGACATAGATGATTATTTTCGGGCCTCAAGGCTGGAGTGAAAAGTTCCAACAATGTGAGGAAACTATTGACTTTTCTATTGTGCACATTGTGACAAAATGTGGAGATGCCTGAACTTCTTTTGTTCTGAAAATCAAGTGAGTTTTATAAATGATGTCACCCAGAACCAAGAAGATTTTTTCTTTATCTTTGTCTTTGGCTGGGAGTTTTAATTCTTATAGATATGTGCACTCTGTACAGAAGCTGAATACCAAATTTGGATTTGAGGGCACACAGTTTCTAAAGCTTGTTTCAGCATTGTAGCCAGAAGTGTTTCTTTTCTGTGTCCTCAGTGATTACACCTGTGTTTTTTATGTCATACCTATTTTTGCTCGTGGAATTGCATGCAAAATTTCTGGAGTCTGAATCCCATTTGAGGAAATTCATTTCATGGGGCATTTCTGTCTTTCTGCTGAGAATCCATCCAACTCTGCCGAGTTTGACCCTGACAAACAGACAGACAGACAGGGAGCAGGCAGCGCCCTAATGATGTAAATTATGCTGATGAGTTAAAAAAACCATTTACATTCAATCAGTCAGTGATTACACGGGTGGTTGAGAAATATTCTGTCTGGTCTGCCCTTTCAACTTTTTTTCAAGGGTTACTGTTGTCCATATATATCTTGTGGGTGGTTAGCAGGTGCTCTGGTGTAATTAGCTCCTTCTTCTCTATCAAACGTTTATTGTCCTTATCTCTCCTCCTTCTTTTCTTTGTAGATTACTCTCTAGTAACCTCTTTAATCTCCGGCACTTATATGACCTATTTATGTTACACTGTTAGGTGGTTGGAGGGCGATACTGGCAGGTCCTACTTCTTTTCTTTCCCTTTTGGTGTTTTTCCGTCTGTCCGTTTTGCTTTTCCCAGCACTGAATGACCATTATTGTGTCAGTGTGCCTCTCTTTACTCAAACTACAAACTTTGTGACAGAACGTGGTCAAAGTAACAATTGTGTTGACTCACCACAAACATCCTGAGTACTTTTGAAATTGTCCAGCTAGGACAGCCACCCATTGTAGAGGAGTGCAGCGATTGCCTTAGGTGAACGTTTTGGACAGTCATTATTACATTTTTAAAAATGTAAGGGGGGGCAAGTTGGAAGGGAAAGTAGTCGTTTGTTCAGGTGCACTGATTGTCTTGGACATGTGGTCAGGGTTGACTGTAGCCTTACCAGGCCAAAGTTGTTTAATAAACACAGGTTTGCCAACAGTCCCAAATATACCAGGACTGTCCCAGATTTGGCAATCGGAAATTTGAGAGGATGTTTTAGCCTACTGCACCAAAACCAGTCCCACTTGATGATATTTTGTTCATTGTTATCTAATATAATATTTAATGGTAGGTGTCCTGGGTCCTTGATTAGTGTTTAAACAAGTTGACAAGCCTGTATATAAATCTGTAATTTCTCCCATCTCCTTCCATGCAGTATGTTTTGGATTAAGAGGTAACAACTGGGTGCACTGTGTTCCTGGAGGAGGTATTATAACCCATTTGTTGGTAACGAAAACCCAAATAGCTCATGCACATCTGTGCAAGATGCTCATTATTGATTGGATGTTCTTCCATGTGCTGTTTCTACCTTCTTTTTTTTTCCTTCTTCTCTATGCTAAGCTCTGGGTACCAGTGTCTGTCATTTAGACATTCAATTCCAGTGTTTGTGAAATTTTTATTGACTATCTCTATCTTTATGGGAGGACATTGCACCCCTCTCAAACAGAGTTGTTCCCGATAGACATGGTCAAGGCTTGCCTTCTAAATTATCTAAATTATGTTGATGGGTGCATAAAGCACCTACATTTAAATTTTTAAAAAATTCTTCATAGCATATAAGGAAGACATGTCTGGTTTTGTGCATTTTATGGTGTTTTCTCATGACCCATTTTCTCCCTTTGTCCACAGACCACGGAAGAAGTATCTATTTGTGGCAGCCCAAAACAGGTGAAAGTTGGACATCGTCAGCCAGAGGCTAAAGCAAACTCTGTGGGTTCTACACAGGCACCTCCTGATTTTAAGGATACTTTGGTCTCCTGTACTGAGCAGTTACCTAAAGAGGAAAGGCACTGTTGTCCAGATATTCCTGAAGGGTGTCGAGAAGATAGTGTTCCAGTCATAATAGATTCTGCTCCCGACAGTGCTGAGCAAGAGGAAGAGAATTTAAAGGAAGCTAAACCTTCAGCCCAAGAAGACTCGCACATTCTTTCGGAGGAAGACGGTGTCCAGGCCGACTTTGAAGAATCTTTGGTGGAATTTTCGAGTCAGTCCAAGACAAAGGAATCACTTTCTGGTTGTACGCAACAGCCACTACCAACTGAGGGTTGTGTTGTTGAAGATCTAGTCTCTGAGGTTCAAGTGCCATTAGTGCAAGTAGAGCCACTCAACGTGGTTTGTTCAGAGCAGGAAAGAGATACTACAGACACCAGCGCAAGTGACATCTCGCTCCTCAAACAATTAAAGGGTGATTCAACAGCAAAAGAACCTGTGGATAAGTCAGTCGCAGCTGAAGAGTCGAAGTTTGAATGCAAACCTGAAGGACAAGACAGCTCTGAACAAGTGCAGGATTCTAGGACAGGTTCTATAGAAACAGAGGTTATTAGTGACTCTCAAGAACTGGAAAAGATAACTGAGTGTGATCACAAGGAAAGAGATTTGGCAGACACTGTTGGTGAAGTCAAAGACAAGAAAGATTTGATTCAAACCAGTGAGCAGACATTTTGTTCCCATAGTCAAGACAGTGACGATAGAAGTGCTTTCGCTAAGGAAAAGGAAAGCTCCATAGAAGCTTGTACAAGTAAGGAATCCGAGGAGCAGAAGATCTCCAAGATGTCGACTGGTGACTCTACTGTAGAGACACAACCGCCACCAACAGAAGCCATGAATGGCATTGGCACTCTGGACACTGGCAGTGATCTTCTGGAGCAGGCTGCTAAAGAATGGTATGTTGAAAAGGGAAGGGACCTGTTTCCCTGTTTGTTTCACTCTTCTATTGATGTGGTGTAGGCATGTTGAGTTAATAAGCGGGCTAGGGAGAGCACATTTTTCACTTTTTATGTTTGTGTGTGTGACATTTACTCTGAACTCAAATTAAAAAACCAAGGAGTCCCCTGTTTGAATGAAATCATGATATGATACGAATCTTCAGGAAAAAAATTTGTTGGAAATGATACTCTTTGCAAATTGCTAATTGTTATAATATGTGATTCATAGTGGCAGTGACTAGATATTTTCCCAGTTGTAGTTGAAAAAGGAAAAATACATTCAGTAGTTTGTTTTGCTGGAGAAAAAAAACATCAGTGGGTTAAACATTTGATTCTGGTTATGACAGTGGGGAAAACTTCATTCCTTTTTTTTTTCTTTCATGTATTTCTAACTCTAATTTCTTTTTATTTATTGTGTTCCCTTTATAAAAAAAAAAAACAAGGGAAGAAGTGGGAAGTGTTTGTTTGTAAAGGTGATTTTTATTTGGACAGATGTAGTTGTTTAGGCATGTTCTATTGTGTTAGCAGTCAGTTTCTTTAAAGGTGTTTTCCTATTGATCATAAACTAAAAAATGTTCTCCCTTTACAGCCTAGATAACCAGGATACCCTTGCTGCTGACCTCTTGGAAGATGTAGACTCAGAAGAGGATGAGGATGGAGATACGGATGAGGGCAATCTGGAGGCAGCAGTGGCTCCCACCAACACCCCGGTGAACGGGGACTCTGGGCAGGCCTCTCCTGTCATGCAGGTATTGGGTCCTGAGATTGTAGTGTACGGGTGAGGGGGGGGGGGGGGAGGTGTGTTGCCCTTTTAAAATTTTGTGGTGTTCGGGTTTGCCCTTAAAAATTTTTGTGGTGTTCTTTATTCTATTAATAATAACAATATAATAATAAACATTTCTAAAGTGCCCATTTCCATACAGTACAAATGTAGGCACTTCACAATATCTTCATCTTAACACAAAAAACATATTTATGCATGGATGTGCATACATACACTATTTGGATTTACATTAACTCGTAAGGAGACTTTCATACATATACCATTACAACACAATCATTGACTATTGCGAGTCACATTATGAACATATAAGAGTACTATGATCATGAAAAAGATGGACTAACAATCAAAATGACATTTCATGAAATATGTTTTAAGAGACGTGGATTTGATTCACACTCAGGAAAAGTCTTATTTTGTAGAGCATTCTTGGCCCTGATAGAGAGGGTTGAAACAGCCAGCCTCTAAAATAACGTATTTATAATTTGATTTGATGGGAACGTAAAGCATTTACAGTCAAACAATTTGTCATTACAGAGTAGCTCTGACAGCCTGAGCGATGATGCTCAGAAGCAGCAGAAAGTTGCAGCCACAGCACCTGCTGGAAAGACAGTCCTCACCATGGCACCAGGAGCAGCAGCCAAATCAATGGCAGACACGAAGGGAAAAATGTCTGCAAGAGAAAGCAAGAAGGAGGAGAAGAAAAAGAACAAGAAGAAAGAGGATAAAAGTATAGGTGAGTGCTAAATTTGCTTTTGTCTTCTTTTAGGGATTTGTTTTGATATGAACTGCTGAGACTATCAGACACTGAACCAAAGCAGTGTAAAGAATTTAGTTATTGAATGGAAACTTATTTTTAAAAAAAATTATTTATTTAAAAATTGTTTTTTAAAAATATGGTTTCAAGATGAAAAAACATGGGAGAGGTGCAGTATGGAGTGGGAACTGATATCAGAATGTCCAGTTGTCTGCATTTCCATTCATATCTTAAGGGTATCAAATAATAAAAAGATGAGCATGGGACTCCCTGTGTTAACATAGTCCTGTTTCTGGATTTTCTGTGAGTTGCCCCATCTGGTTGATGTTGGTTACTACTTTTTTGTTGTCTGCGCCTTTTAAGTTAAAATATTTTTTTGCTTGGTTTTGAATTGCTGCCTCGTGAGATAAGGCTGTAATAGTGGCTGCCTTAAACTGTTCCTATCATCAGCATTCTTTCAAATTACAATTTTATGGTTGTTAGAGCTGTCCGAACTCAACTTTCCCAAAGACCTGTCTATGACGCCAAGAATTGCCGTAAGCTTCTCTTCATTTCCCACCCAGATTTTGTTGCTGCTTTAACTTGCATTGCAATGGTTGGGTTCTTCTCCTTGCAGACAAAAGACATGAATGTGATTCCTTGGTTGTGGAGTTAATTTTATCTTGTGTCTCTTCCATTTTTCTGCTGGAATGTTGTGTCCTACACCTCCCCTGTTGGTTGCTGATGAGCTTGGTTCAAGCAACCTATCTCTTACGTGAAGTAGATTACTCAATCGAACAACCTACTCTGAGGACCGCCTGCCCAAGACCACTTACCACTCCTTCCCATTGCATTTTTACAATATTATAATGACGCTGTAGAAGAGGATCCCTTGTCTAAGATGACCACTTTTCTCCCTGACAGTGAGTGGTTGACTTGTATGTCAAATGGCTGGTAAAAAGTTTTTGTACAATTGTTTTTTCTTCTAAACTTTGTTCCCAGAGTACATCCTCCGAGCCCTAAACAGCCTGCAGAGCCCTGAGGAAAAGCTGGCTGCCTTGTGTAAGAAGTATGCTGACCTGCACGAGGAGCACAGGGTTCTGCAGACCTCATTCAAGACCCAGCAGAGAACAATGGCCGTGGTGAGAATCATTAATAATAATTATAATAATTTCATTTATATAGCGCATATCCATGCTCAAGAGCATGCTCTATGCGCTTTACTACTATTATTACCCTAGCAGACCCCCTGACAACACTCAGAAACATTCTCAGCTTCCGCGGAAGCATACAGTGCAAGCTGCGGATTTCACACGCTCAAACACTATCAAACTGACAAGATTGTTCACTGTCTATAGCTGGGTACCCTTTTCCACCTGGGTGAAGTGAGGAAAATTTGTGCAAAGTGCCTTTCCCAAGGACACAACGTCGGGCCACTGATGGGATTCGAACCCACGACCTTATGGTTGTGAGTCCGAGAGCCTAAGCTTTTGGTATTCTTGATCCCATCACACTTAAAGACTGATTTATATCTCTATCATATACTTAGTCATCCTGCTTAGTTTCAGTACTGGTCCACACAGCTCTGCGGGCGTCTGTGGTGTAGCGGTTAGGTGCCTGCCTGTCTCATGCAGGAGACCCAGGTTAGATTCCCAAGTGGGGAGAATTTTTAATGAATATCTCAATCTTTCTGCTGAGATGTTGTATCTCTCAGCCCGACTGGGCCCTGCTGACAGACAAGGTCAATGCCTAAATGGTGTAAATTGTATTGATGGGGACTGAAAAACACCCACATTTTGAAAAAATGTAAATGGCTTCTCTCGAGAGTGCTAATGAAATTGGCCATTTTTCATGTCTAAGGGCCATGTGTGTTTTGTACTGCTGGAGGATGAGTTCCACAGTTTAGTCTATTTCTCCACAGTAACATTTTGATGATTGTACAAGTATTATAAGCTTGCAGTAGCTGGTCCCACAGGGTCACAAGTAGGTGGACTTTGAAAAACCGGATTGTTTTTGGTTCCCCCCTTTTCCACCTGCTATGCACACCCTGTTTTTTGCAGTGAAGATGAAATACACCAGTAGTCCAAAATAATGTGATAATGCCTGTGGAAAAAAATTTCCTTCTGTATTAGGTGCCCTCTGATTGGCTTCATTTGGTCAAATGAATCATCGTTATTTGTATTTGTGTCATGAAGGGCACAAAGCCCGCATAGAACAACATCCATGGGTGGTTGGCGGATGCTCTGGTGTGTTTAGCTACTTCTGTCGTTCCAAACATCTATCATATATATTACTACTCCTTCTTTTTTGTGTTTGTTACTCTCTTATAACACCTGTGATCTTCGGCATTTATATGACCTAATTGTGTTGCAAGTGCTCTAAAACACACTAAAAAAGAAAAGAGAACAGCAGCCCCCACCTGTCATTATCTTCTGTAGGAAAACAAAAGCACCCTGTCTCCATTCATGCTTAAAAACTTGCTGCAGGTCATGCGAGAAAAAGATCAGCTGCAGTCAGAGCACACCAAGGCTATGATGGCCAAAAGTAAACTGGAGTCCTTGTGCCGGGAGCTCCAGAAGCAGAATAAGATCATCAAGGTGAGTGATGAAGACTTTGATTTTAACCTACTGCTGTGCTCTGTAAGGATGTATATTATACAGTTGAGTCTGCTTAAACTGAACACGATCAATCCTAAAAAAGAGCTGTAAACCGAAAGAAAATAGAACCTCAGATTTTTTGTTTTTTGTTTTTTCGTTTTATGAACTATCTCTCTAAACCAAAAACCTGGCTAAATCGGGCGGTCCTGCAGATTTTGGTTTAAGCGGACTCCACTGTATGTAGATTCGGGACCCCCATCTAGTGTAGTGGATGACAGTCTCCAGTGTATTTCATCCATTTGTCTCTGTCCGAGGCAATACATGTCATTATGTTGATAGCACATTTCACGTTTTTCCGTCTTTCACTCTTAATTGTTATCAACCAGGTACTTGCAGGTGGTTGATGGGTGCTCTGATGTAGTATGCTCTTTCTTTCCTACCATAAACTCTCGTCCTTATCTCTCAGCCTTTTTTTTTTTTTTTTTTTGTATGTTACTTTAAGTTTTGGCACTTGTATGACCTATTTTTTATTGCAAGTGCTGTAAAACTGTTACGTGCATTATCTGATCCATGGACAGTAAATTGTAATACAATTGAAAGAGAGGGTGGTGACAGAAAAAGGAATTCAGAAGGACTGTATGATGTGTCAGAGGTTTCTTTGAAAAAATAATAGTCAAGAAAACTTGTTCTAAATTTCTTTTTTCTTTTTTGAACCATTACTCAGTGTTGTTTAATGACTTAAAAAAAATGAATAAATGCAATTTAAAAAAAATATTTTTAACACCACAATGGATATAAAGTTTTTTTAGTGATTCGGCTTGTTTCGTTCTTGGATAGCTATGTATATTTTATTGTTCCTTTGAGGTTGAACTCTTGTGTAATGTTATTATGATCTTCTTCTGCCTCCCGTTTGCTTGTTGTGACAAAGTGCATCTTTGTTAAATGATTTGTGATTGAAAAAAATTTTTTTTTTTTTAAAATGTATTGGTATTTGTTTTCAGGATGAGAGCATAAAACGAGCTCGTGAGGAGGACGAGAGAAGAAAAGAAATCTCGGCTCAGTTTCAGGTATTGTTAAAGTGGTTAATGATTTAGACATGTGTTAAGTAAGATAATGATGAGTGATACGAGACAGGTGCTAAGATTGAATCCTCAGGGGTCAAAACAACAAAGGAGGGTTACGGGTAAAGCGCAGAAAGGTGGAGGCAGAAGAAACTGGGTAAGACTTGGAAGATGAGATAGCTAAAGAAAGATTGCACAGGGCAGACATCTTTTGAGAGAAATTTTTGGGGCTGATATGATAACAGCTGCAACTGTTTGAAATTAGCATCATTTGTTTTTCATAGCTTTTGCTTACTTTTTATAATTGTTTGATGTTCTTTGTTTTATTATAAAGAGCACTGACCAATTTCTTATAGCTTGCTCTCTTTCGTCTGTCTGTGTTAAAAAAAAGACATAACTCATTTTGTTATTTGTCAGTGTGCTCATTACTTTACATAGCACACCTGTAGGCCAGTGACCAAACAAATGAAAAAATAAAAGCAAAAAAATTTAATCTTGTATTTTAAAAGTTTTTTTTTTTCTTTGGACCCTATATTAATAAACCACATTTTTGGTGCCTACACAATATCATAACAATGCGTGATTTACAGCAACCTGGCCTACAAATTGTTCATTTTGAGACAGTGGCACCTCAGTGCCCCCACATCTCAACGTGAGCTTGTAGTTTTCCACCCACAACGGTCTAAATGTCTCCACATGAGACTCGAAAAGTTGAACTGTCTTTCATAAGAATATTAAAGTGCTGCAGACAGAAGAAAGCGAACAAACCATTGTAGACATGTGCTTTGTAAGTGAAATTTGTTTACATTTCATGTCGAGAGGAAGTGTGAGTGGTTGGTGGGTGCTCTGATATTGGTTTGCTCCTTCTTTCATATCAAACATTTATCGTCCTTATCTCCCCTCCTTCTTTTTGGTCTTTGTTACTCTCTTGTAACACCTCTAATCTTCGGCACTTATATTACCTTTTGTGTTTTCAAGTGCCGGAAAACTCTTAATTGAAATAATGTTGAAAAGGGGCTCTCTTGTGAGTAGTTTGCAGGTGCTCTGTTGTGGTTTGCTCCTTCTCTTCTGTTAAATATCTATCTTACTTATTTTTCCTCCTTCTTTTTTTGTGTTTGTTACTCTCTTGTAACAATTCTGATCTTCGGCACTTATATGACCAATTGTGTTACAAGTGCTGTAAAACTCTTACTAAAAACAGAAAGGGCTCTCAAGGTCTAGAGTTATGACGTTTGCCTCTCATTCAAGTGATCCCAGGTTCAGAACCTGACAACGACGAACAATTTTCCTGCTCTAAAATTTTCTTCTTTCACCTCCTTTCCTGTTCTCTAGTCCTGTTCTGTCACCTGCTTTCATCTCCACTATCTCTTCTCACCCCATCTTCACTTTCTTTTCCCATATCCCTGGCTTCCTATATGCTCCTCTTTCCTTTTCTCCTGGCTCTTTCTTGTTGCTGTCTTTAAGCCACATCCCTGATCTTAGGGTAGGTGAGATTTAGTACAAAGCTTTCTCGGACGAGGGCAAAAAATCTCAGAGGCCCTGTGTGCAAGTTGTGCACGTGAAAGATCCCTTGGTGGTCCTAAAAAGTCAATAAAAATAGGCTTCGGCCGCCACCCAGGTAAAAGTCAAAATTAATTCCTAGCAAAACTGAAAATACTCTAGTCAGTATAAACAATATAGAGTACCTTCGAAATCGGAATGTGGCTGCCTGAGGGCAAGGGGCCATACGAAGTAGGAAAAGCGGTCACATACGTAAAAGTCAATTGCACTGCAGGTTGAAGAACCAGCAGTTGACCACCCCTGAGGTCTAGCAGGGGAATGCAGTGAAGAAAGGAGTGATACCAAGAGTAAAGCTTTATTCTCATTTGTTGCTACGTCCTCAAATGATGGCCTCAATGGTTTGAGGTTTCCTGATCAAGTGAGCTGGAGCTGTTGTAGCTTTTTCCTGTCACGGAAAATTTTTATAATCTTGGTAGCTCTGTCTAATAGAGAAGATTAAACGTTGTAGGAAATAGGAAACAAAATGAAAAAATATTGCTTACTTTCAGTTAGATTTTTTTAAAAGAGTAAAAACGCTTCTTCTTGGTTTGCATGCTCGCTAGTAATTATCAATGCCTAATTGTATGTACTTGAATATCCCAGACAACGATTGGAGAGATCCAAACACAAATGTCTGACAACACGGAGAGGAACTCTAAGCTGCGTCAGGAAAATGGAGAGCTGGCGACTCAGCTGCAGAATATCATCAAGCAGTGTGATGCTAGGGAAACTGTAAGCCTTGACTTATGCTTTCCCAGTGTTTATAAAGCTAGTTGAATTTGTCGTCGGAATCATATTTTTATTATTTTTGTTAACCCTGGAGTTGTAATCCCAAAGCAACAAGATAAACAAAAGGAAAAGAAAAAACATTTGTGATTTTCCTCGTAAAAACTGAGTTTGAGTTACCATATTATTGTGTGCATATGTTCATAGTTTGCCGCACCTCTTTACACCAAACAATGTACTGTTCAAACACAGGCAGCATTACCTGGCGTCTGTTGTGTAACGGTCAGGAACTTCGTTATAGCATGCTGGAGACCCGAGTTCGATTGCCAAGTGAGGGAGAGAAAAATTTATCGAGTTTCTCAGTGTTTCTGCTGGGATGCATCCCTCTCAGCCAGTGTTGGCTCTGATAGGCAAGATTGGTAGCCCACTCCTAAATGATCTTAATTGTGTCCATTAGGGTGTAAGACACCTACATTTAAAGAAAAATTGGAGAGAAAAAAAGACAGCATTTCTGTGTGCCATTGTGCTGGGATCTGAAAATCTATGAATATTCAGTCAATATGAATATGGATATTATTCAGGATCTTATTGTGCTGTTAATATGTTAGCTTGTGAAATTGTTCAGAGGATACGCTGCATGCTTTGTAGACTTGTTCTGCTTGTGTAG
Organism: Aplysia californica; assembly: GCF_000002075.1. Classification (NCBI taxonomy): domain Eukaryota; kingdom Metazoa; phylum Mollusca; class Gastropoda; order Aplysiida; family Aplysiidae; genus Aplysia; species Aplysia californica. Next base: position 132,314 of record NW_004798053.1, on the reverse strand, counting down.
GGCAGTGTTGTATATACTCAGAGGCAAAAGAAACGCGAATAGCTAAAGCATTAACACAACACACTTAATGTCAACACACTTCTCTGGTCAGTGTTGCAGCTGGTTGAGCTGCCTCTAGATAATGTCGCTAATGTGCTCAATTGAGTTTAAGTCCAGTGAACAAGCCAAATGAGGTTAAAGATTGATGTTGTTCTGCTAGTAACTGCCAATTTACACGCGCAGTATTAGGTCTCGCATTGTCTTGTTTGGAAAAGAAGTTTGGATGCCTCTGAAAAAGGGGCATCACGTGAAGTGAAAGAACTTGGGTGATGTAGCACTGAGCCAATTTCTTTGTGTATGACCTACGTTCTGAAAGAACACTGGTCCAGCTCTTGGATTTAGGGCGATGGCTCCCTAATTCATGACGCTTGCCCCTCTCCAAGGGTCTCTCCACAACGTTGGCATCAGTACAGAATGTGAAGTTTGCACTCCACTCATGGAAAATCTGCTCTGGTTGGAGAACAGCACCCTTCTCTATTGTCTGTTCTTCCAGTTCACCTGAGCCTGTGACCACAGAGACTGGTCACGGCGGTGCTGAGGGGTCGCACATGGCCTGCACCAGAGGCCTGTGAAGTGCAATCTCCGCCATACTGTCCTGATACTGAGGGCCTGTCCTGTTTGTCCGATGGATGTTCCTGGTGGTCTTGGCGGCTGTCAGGAACAGATCCATCAGGCATTGGCAAACCATGAGGCGATCTTAAGCTGCAGTTGTCGCCCTTGGTTTTCCGTTTTGGGAGAGACCACTGGTTGTGTTGGTAGCTCAAAACCAGTTCTGTAGTCTGTAGATGGTGGAGACATGCACTCCTGTAACAGTTGCCATATGTTAGGCAGACTCGCCTGGCTGTAGTCATCTAAGAGCCCACTCATGGTTTTCTGATGAAAGTCTCGGCATCTTGATACTGCTTTTGTTTTCAACTGAATTCCATATTTCGAGGCTTCAAATTTATAGGCCTGGCCTATATGACCTCGTGAACACAAAATCACTATTCGAACGACGTGACAAGTGAGCTGTGTTGGTTGTTTGTTGCCAATTAAAGCATTGCATTGTTCGTTCATGCTCTAAGAACGATAAAAATCTCGCGTTTCTTTTGCCTGATATGATATATATTATACTGGGTTTTTATTTTTGTGGGTGCACTCACATTGCTTCAGTCTACACTTTAAACTTTCATGTCAATCCTCGACATTGCTGCAGTTTTTGTTTTCATGGTTTCAGATTACCTGTTAGCCTGTACATTAAATAAAATAATATATAAATTCAAAGCTAGGGGCAAAGGGGCTACAAGGTAAGATTTCCATTCAGCTTTCGAAATATCAAATTGTCACAAAGATTTTATTCTGTTTTACATTGTTACATGCAAGAGTGTGTCCTTTAACCAAACATCTTTCCGGAGGATGGCTGACAAAACTAAAGCTGGCTTGTACTACTTTGTGTACGACCTTAAGTCAGATTGAGACCTGGGCTGTATTGGTTCTGATTCTTTCCACAAAATGTTGCTTTGTGTGTTCTGATGCAGATAGGGAGATGATATTTAATTCATGTTTCACTAATCTTCCAGCAAATTGACAAGGTGCGCAAACAACACGACTTGGAGCAGCAGCTTGCAGAAGCAAAATTGTCCAAGGCAGAACTGCAGTTGAAGGAGGAAAGGGAACGCAATGCAAGAGAAAAAGAACTGGTAAAGTTTCACCCTGTATTGTACATGGGTTTTTTTAGGACTTAATTTTTTAAATCTCATACATTTAAAAACTTTATTTTTCGTGTGAATACATTTTATTAACCATGATTTTTTTGTTGCTTGATTTTACCCTGAAAAACTTATAAATGTATTTATTCTCACAGAAAAAAAGACTGTGCATAGAATCCAATGTTGTTCTGAAAATGAATTTTCCTTAGAGTATCCCTTCCTTTTCTTGAAGACTACTTTAAAAAAGAAGACGCTAAGATAAATAATTTCCTTTGAACTTTTCATTTTTGGGCAAGTACCCATCACAAATTAAGCACCCCAATTTCCCAATTCACAAAATCAGTATTGAGTGTGATCAAGTGCCGCATTGAAGACTGATTGATACTGTGGTCACATGGAAAAGGTAAGTTGTTAGGAAATTGTTGAGGGGATCTGCAGCCAGATTTTTTCTAGCCATTGCTCCAGTTCATCTGAAGTTTGGAGATGATGTGCTTAACGCTTTGCCATCATATTTTGGGGAAAATTCAAAGAAACTGGGTGGTAAACATCGCCATAGCTGCAGTCTCACCTCATCCTGGGAGCTCTTGAGGTATGGTGTTCACCTGGCAGGTTGAAACCTGACTGCAAAGACAAATTTTCTTTTCTAAAATGTTCTCATTTCACCTCCTTTCCTGCTTTCTAGTCATGTTCTTTCATCCTGCTCCTCTAGGCTCCTTAATTTTTCTGTTGCTACTCCTGGCTCCTTCTTACTGCTGTTTTTCAGCCACACCCTTGATCTTAGGGTAGGAAAGATCCAACACTTACCAAAAATGAAAAAATCTCTGAGGTCCTGTGTGCAAGTTGTGCATTTTTTAATAATCCCTTGGTGGTCCTGAAATCGATAAGAGTAGGCTTCGGCCACTACCTGTGCAAAATTCTAAATTAATTCCTACCAAAACTAAAAATGCTTAATGTGTCCAACATGTGCCCTACGCACTCATATGACCAAATGCAGTTTTGCAAGCGCCGTAAAACAAACAACCCACCTCATCCCACGCATGTTCAGAAGGGGGATAGATTTTGTGATCTAGAAAGCTGGCTAGTCTAGGATATTGATGCCATTGTTCTGAGCTGTAGAAGGAAAAGAAATTTAATGATAATTAATATCAGTGTTTTGCTGTCTTCAGATGGTATGATTTTGATAAGTAAACTTGAATTCTTGAATCCACAGTTGGTGCAGAAATTTACAGAACAAGCGAAGAAAAATTCCATGCTAGAAGCACAGGTGAGCAAAAAGTCTTACATCGTTCTTCTTTTTCATGTGACATGGACTGAACTCTTCTTCTGTTTGAGGATAGAAATTGATCGCCAGAAAAGTTATTTTTTTAAACATGCTCGATTTCAGACTAGAAAGGCAGTTCTTTGACAATGTTAACACCGTATTCCATGTGCTCAAAGTATAACACATTATTGTCAATGTTGTATACAATATTATGTTGCTAAACAGCTGTTCTCTGGAGTATGTACTTCTCATTTGCTGTTTCTTGCTTTGTGAACTGTCAGCGTCGGGGTGTATGAATGTGAGGTAGGCCATGAAAGAAATGACTTGTGTTTTAAAATTTTTTAAAATTATTTTCAGGTGGAAATGTTCAAGGAACGCTATGATGATTTTGAGAGGCTTCATTCTCGCAGCAGTGAAACCTTCCAAAAGTACAAAACAGAAATGGATAAGGTAAGCTGAGTTATGCTAGGCTAACATAGTCAGTTAAGAAAACAGGTTTATAGAGAATGTCAAGTAATGTTGTGGTGGCTTTTTAGAAAGGTGGGCACTAGGATGTGTTTTTGAACCAGATACCTTATAATTTCGCAGCAGGTACCAGATATTAAATTTTGGGTGACCTTATTTAGGCCACATATGGCCTAAATAAGCTAAACCCCCCTCCTTTACCTTATTTAGGCCACAGGTGGCCTAAATAAGCTAAACCCCCCTCCCTTACCTTATTTAGGCCACACCTGTGGCCTAAATAAGCTAAACCCCCCTCCCTTACCTTATTTAGGCCACACCTTTATACAAAGTCACAGAAATATTCCTTTTGTGCTTATTGAGGTACAGTGCAGGGTGATTTTACCTGCAAGGATAATTGGACAAAATGGGTAGAATCTTTATTGCTAATGGTCATATTTAGACAAATCCTATATCATTGTCTTTTTTTTTCTTAACTGCTCATGGTTATTAAAGAGTAAGCCAACTAGGTAGTAATTTCGGATTCCTAATACTAATATTATGGGCATTCTTAAAATTTTAAAACTTGTTTTTAGCGCTTTTCTCAACGTAAAACGGATTCCGTAAAAAAACAATGACCATATCTTTCTTTTTCAAAGTATTGTGCATATTATATTTGTGTGAAACTATATATTCTATGCTTTCATGTACATGAAAAAAGCTAATAAAGGCAAGCAAAATGTTCTTCAGAGACACAGATCTAGTAGTAGGCCCACTGAATTTTTTTTATAAACCGGGAAAGATGACCTGAAGATACAAAATTATTTTATGATCTTCACTTGCACTTGCAACTTTTTGGATAAATTATAGTCTACCTCATTGTCTTTTTTTTCCATCATTTTTCTTCACTATTCATGACAACTGGCATGTATTGTTTTCAGTTATTATCAAGAAAGTGGATAGGCGGACTACGGGGTCTATCTAGCCAAAAGGATAGGTGGACCCCGGGGTCTACCTAACAAAATGCTAGGATTTAGGATGTGAACCCCGGAGTGAGCGTAGTGAAATAAGTAGTAGATCTAGGTTTAACTAAGGATCGGTGGACCCCGGGGTCAACATAGTGAAATAAGTAGATCTCAGTTTATTTTATAGTAGGACTGGCGGAGCCCGTGGTCAATGTAGTGAAATTATAAGTAGATATAGGTTTAATTAAGGATTGGTGGACCCCGGGGTCAATGTAGTGAAATCAGTAGATCTAGGTTTAATTAAGGATTGGTGGACCCTGGGGTCAATGTAGTGAAATAAGTACATGTAGATCTAGGTTTAATTTTAAGGATTGGTGGACCCTGGAGTCAACGTAGTGAAATAGGTAGGTTTAAGGTGGACCCCAGGGTCTACCTAACGAAATGCTAGTTAGGTTTTTAGAATAGGTGGAACCTGCGGGGTCACCGTAGTAAAATAAGTAGGTTTAATCTAGGTGTCCCGGGGGTCCACCAATCCTTAATTAAACCTTATTCCTCTACGGCTATGGTGACTCCGGGGTCCACCAATCCTTTTAAAATTAACCCTACTTATTTCACTACGCTGACCCCGGGGTCCACCAATCTTTAAAGAAACATACTTATTTCACTACGGTGACCCCGGGGTCCACCTGTCCTAAAACCTAGTATTTCGCTAGGTAGACCCCGGGGTCCACCTTAAACCTGCTTATTTATCACTACGTTGACCCCGGGGTCCACCAATCCTTACTTAAACCAAACCTTATTTCACTACGGTGACTCCGGGGTTTACATCCTAAAACCTAGTATTTCGCTTTGCAGACCCCGGAGTCCACCTATCCTCTTCAGGACTAAACTATTATCAATTTGCAATTTTCATTGATTAGCATATTTTAAAAAAAATATTGAATCAAAGATTCGCTTTCTAAAAAGTCCACTGCTAATGCTATTCTTTTCAAAGAAAATGGCACAATTTGATTTTATGACATGTTGAAAAAAAAGAGTTTTAAAAATATCCCGAAAACAACATAAAATGATGATATAGATCTCTCTCTCTCTCTCTCTCTCTCTCTCTCTCTCTCTCTCTCTCTCTCTCTCTCTCTCTCTCTCTCTCTATATATATATATATATATATATATATATATATATATATATATATGTGTGTGTGTGTGTATTTTATTATATGTATACTAAAAGACTGAGCAGAGGCTTACAATGTAAATTCTCTGCTCTACAAGTAGAGAAAATCTTAAGTTTGCGCAAAACAGATTTTAGAAAAAAAGTTGGATCTAATTATTCTAATAAAAGTAAAAGTGATTGTTATGCTGAGATTTGTTATTATTAACTCTGGAAATACAGTTACTTGCTGAATGTAAAAGTAACTAGAACTGTGCAATTCGTTTTATTTCAATTCCAAAGCCCAAAGGCATAGCAATAATAAGTTAGATCTAGATCTAGCAGTTGTAGGCTCTCTGGCTACTTCTAGCATAGGCCTGCTACTACTGATTCTAGACAGGGAATCTAGATCTTGCTATCGCCTGCACTATTTAAGTCAAATATATGGTAAAATAAAAACAAAACTGAATTTTTTGTCAGTCAGTACATCCCAATTGCCATAGCCGCACGTATTAATAGTTGAATAATGCGATACCGAAGCAACACGTTATCACAGTGTGCAGGGGAGAGCGAGGTGCTCGGTCGATTCGGTGGTTCGGCTTTTGTAGATCTATGCATTTTTTACGGAAAGCCCTATTACCTGGCCTATTACTAGATCTATTAGTGTTGTGAAAACTTCAACCTCTACAGCTCAGGCGTCAAAAGATGCTGGAAAATAATAATGCGTCCTGAAGTTTCATAATTTATTTTTATACAGCATAACACAGTACACAGCCAGTAGTTTTTATTTCACCGAGTTATAAAAATGGCCTTCGTATAAAAATTGCCTTGTTTTCAGAAGCAAATTTTAATAGATCTAGTTCTACCGAATCGATTTTCAGGCGAATTCAACCATTTTGATGATCTTTGTTTTCCTTTTAAAAAGATGTAGATCTAGGCGTGTCGGATGTGGCAGTGTGATTAACACTGAGTTGTTTAGATCTAGATCTAGACCCATCAAAACACGAGGCTTCGTGGCCGATCACAAAAGTCTACGGGGCTTATCGAGGCCGATTCGCCCTGCTGCGAGCACGTTCACTAAACTGCCTATAGATAGAATCTACTACCAAATATTCTCTACACGATCTTTGCTACTACTACTACTAGGCCTACTAGCCTACATGTACTACTACGAGACAGTAAGAGAGAGTGTCACTCAGACAAAGATAGTGTAACTTTGACTCAGCCACGTAGCCTAGTGTACACACTTTTTATACCCCAAATTTAACCCGGAAGTCCATTCGGAGGATTTGACCTTTTCACTTGACCAAAGTGTGCCAAAATGGTAGCCTAGCTTTTGCCCCTCCATGAAGGAAAAATCTGGCCCTCATTCAAACCATTGGGATTGAGCAAAATTTTGCGTATTGTGCTTTGTTCTTTACAATATTCATTATGGTTATGATTTATAAGTTGTACACTGAGACAAAACCGTACTAAATGAGAAAGGTGCACCATTATGAAAGTGGAATGAACTCAGTTGCCTGAAAAGGGTAGTTTGAGCATGTGTGGCCTATATAAGCTAAACCCCCCTCCCTTACCTTATTTAGGCCACAGTCCACTGTGGCCTGAATAAGCTAAACCCCCCTCCCTTACCTTATTTAGGCCACAGTCCACTGTGGCCTGAATAAGCTAAACCCCCCTCCCTTACCTTATTTAGGCCATATGTGGCCTAAATAAGCACTCCCTTAAATTTTCTGGTCATTGAATTGATTTGTCTTGGTTTGTAATGTTTGATAATGTATTTTTTAATGTATGTATGGTATGTATCCACAAAATTGAAGATGAAATTTACAATGCCCCCCCCCCAAAGAAAATGCTTTAATTTTTGGGGCTCCTTTTGAGCATATTTTAAAGTCCCATGAACTAATTATGCTTTAATGTTTTCATGTTGTGTTTTGCAGATGACCAAAAGGATTAAGAAACTGGAGAAAGATGGAATTCAGTGGAAAGCGAAATGGGAGGCCAGTAACAAAGCCCTGTTGGAGATGGTTGACGCTGTGAGTTTTTGAAAAAAATTTTTTAAGGGAGCAGAGGGATTTCTTCAGAAAGGTACCGAATTTGTCGTACATGGATCTGATTCTTTGTGATCATTATGTTTCTGGAAGTCTTTCACATATTTACACAAACATATTTTGTTGATTAAGCCTTTAATTAAACAGGGAGTGGAACTTAAACATATCAGCAAGATAAATAGGGCCAAAACAACTTATCTCTAAACATCAGAAACCAAGTTGTGGAAGCTCGAAATAATGCTCGCCGAAACTGATGCAACTTTCACCTGCTTTGCTGAGTAGAATGGAAAAGGGAATTTCGAAAGGTTTGCTGACCTAAAGAGATGTCTCTCTGAGAAGAATAGGTGTGTAAAGGAAAGGGTAAGGATAGCAGAGCTGCCACTTTCCCGCTAAATTGCGGAAACTCCGCTTCATCTAACTTTTCCCGCTACTTTCCTCCTTCCTCCGCTTGGACCACTCTCGGTCGCAAATTGCGATACTTTTTTACACGCGGAAAACACCGAACCGGGAGAGAGACGAAAACGCAGCTTGCGCATGTCCGCCCGTAGCTTTCTACTTCCGTTCTTCTTGGCCTAGCGCTAGTTTCACTTTGTTTATTGTGGAGCAACACAGTGTCGATTGGGCTTCCGGACGTTGGCGCGCCGAGTTGTCATTGAAAACGGCGGAAATTCGAGAGAAATTGATGCAGAATGCAAAAATAAAAGAAGCTCCGCTTGCTGCACTTTGCGTTTGGTGCAATAAAGAAATCGCGGCCCGCGGCACTCCTGTACTATTGCGATCCCGTTTGTTCACATGACGGCTATTGTGGCTGTTGAAGTGAATTTAGATCTAGATCTAGATTTAGATAATCTCTAGAATCTAGATATAATCTAGATTTACACATATTTAGATATCTAGATCTAGATTAGATAGCCTAGGCTATAATTGTAATTCAGGTTAGATCTACACACTACAGAGGGACTACTAAGTTAAGTGCAAAGGGGACCGCAATTGTACAGGAGTGCTCAGTACAGCGGCAAAGGAGTTGCCTCCTTGATCCAATACTGCGCGCGCTCTACATCGATGTACAAGTTTAAAGTGAAAGAAATCTTTTTATAAGACACCAGCTTGCAACAAACACTGGATTTTTAGTCACTAAGTCCAAACTGTGTCAAATTAACTCAAATGCTTGTTAGTCTACTTAGTGCCTTTGTTGGGGTTTTTTTGGTTTGTTTTTTGTTGGGGGTTTTTCAAATACATTTTAATTTAGTTGCCTATGGTTAACAAATATGACAGTTTTCCCTTCCAAAACCATAGGTTAGATTTTCCAGTATATGTTGCCTCTGGATCTCACTGGTTTTACTCCGGCCTTCGAAGAGCGCGCGTCCGCCTTCGCATGAATTTCCTCCTTTTTTGAAATTCCTGAGTGGCAGCTATGGGATAGGAGTTGGCCAAGATTCCGTCAGACTTGTGTCTTTCTACTCTAACTTTCTAAATATGTTTTACAAAAAGGGAGGAGATGGCAAACATTTCTGCAATGAAAACGCAGAAAAGTTCACCTGATGGTCTCTTTTTTCACAGTCTTTTACATTGAAAGCTTAATTGCATTCCATCCTTTTTGGCCACTGTCTTTTTCATTTTTAGCATTTTTGTGTGTACTGTTACCTTTGAAAGGACAGCTTTTGCTTTACCCACTTCAGTGGCAATTGGCCTGGGTTTTTTTTTGGGTGGTCAGTCTAAATGCACATTGTTGCAGCACTCCTGGGTGGTGTCGGTAGCCTAGTAGTTAGGCTACTGGACCTGTAATCGTGAGATTGCGGGTTCGAAGGTACAAGCCTCAGCCTGGTCTGAAGTTGTGTCCTTGGGAAAGGTACTTTACACGAATTTCCCCATCTGGCTCAGTCCTTTTGGAGATGGATTTGAACTTACCACTTATATAACCTAATAGTGTTGATAGAGGCATTAAATCGATAGTCGAAGCAGACTTTGTACTGTTGAAGCTAGCGAGGTGAGCAGAGTAAGTCTGATTCCCTGTTAGGACTTCTCTGTTGACATCCACCCCTTGGCGCTCATATGACCTTATGCAGTTGCGAGCGCCGTGAAACCTTACTGAAACAGACTAAATCGATACCATTTCATCGTTTCATCATTTTGCACCTCTCCTGTTGTGGGTTGTTGGTGGGTGCTCTGGTGTGGTTTGCTCCTGCTTTTTGATCAATCGTCTGTTGTCCTTATCTCTCTTCCTTCTTTTATTTGTATGTTGCTATCGTGTAACACCTCCAATCTTTTGCACTTATTCAACCCAATTGTGTTATAAGTGCTGAAAAACTCTGACTAAAACTTTTAAAAACCCTCTCCAGCAAGGGGTGGCACCCTTGCCTTTATAAAATAAGAACTATGAACAACAGTACCACAGTACCCACATTTTTTTCACCCAGTCTGCTTTCATTACTCTTTGTTCCACCTTTGAAATAATCTGTATCTTCTGGAGGAAAAAAAAAAAAATGGTTGTCTCAGCTTTGTCACTATGTTGCTTCAGCAAAATTTTTATGTATTCATATATAAAATTTTGGAAGGGATTGGATTGGGGGGGTACCATTGGTCAAGTCTTCTAACTTCTTTAGTATCCTATTTCAATTCTGTCTGTTTTACTTTCTCCTTGCATTAATGGACTATTATTGTGTATACTACATCTCTGTTGAATTCAGCCAATGTCAGAAGTTACCATTATGCAGTTGCGAGCGCCGTAAAACCTCTACTGAAAAAGAGGTTACCAAAATATCCCTCAAAATATGCTTTTAAGAAAGAAAAAAAACAATAAAAATTTATTGATCCATCAGGGAATTTTGGCTGGTTTTCCAGGACATCACATCAACATACAGCACCATCAAAGAAATGCACTTATTTTTTTTCCTGTCCTTTAATCTTGTAGAGAAACAAGTCGGAGAAGGAGACGATTACCTACGTTCAAAAGTGCAAGAAGCTGGAGTCTTTGTGCAGGGCGTTGCAGGGGGAGCTTCACGGGAAGAAGCCAGCGTCTGAGACTTCTGGTGACTTGGAGGCGAATACAGGTATGGTGAATGTCTAGTACTGGATTCTAGTTTCTCTTGTTGTGTTCATAGGAGAGTTGTTGGTTGGTGGGTGCTCTGGCGTTGTTTGCCCCTTCTTTCTTATCAAACATCTTATCAGCCTTCCTTTTTTTTCCCTCGTATGTTACTTATTAGTGACACCTCCAGTCTTTGGCACTTACATAAACTATTTGTAATGAAAGTGCTGTAGAATTTGTACTAAAAAAAGAGCAGAATTGGTAAAGATAAATTTCCACTTTTAATAATTTCATTGTCTTTTTGTGGTTGTGTTCTGGATTCATCAAGCATTTTGTTTTACCCACTCTTCTTAGACAGTGGAGATGTGAGATCTGATATCCTGCTAAATAGTGGTGCAATGTAAAAAAGGGTAAAGTACAATTTTTTTTTTTGCCCTCTTGGCTGACAGATCATGTTCGGACAGAAGATGACGCCCCGCCATCATCAACAGCACCCCCGAATTCTCCAGATTCCTCATCAACAGAACAGTGTTGCTCTGACCCGAACCTCCCCTGCTCTATAGCCGAGTCAGCAGCAGAACCCTCTCCTCAAATTTCCTCGACAAAAGCCTGCCCAGGAGACGTGCCCGCAACGTCGTCACCTGTAGTGCCCTCTCCATCATCGTCACCATCGTCAACCACAGCCACCCCATCAACATCGTCCAACTCAAATCCTGAGGTGGGAAATGGTGCTACAAATGCAGCTAGTGGGAGCGTGGAGTCCGGTGCGGCAACGGGAGCTACTGCTGAGACACCGAGTGGAGGGGAGAGCATGTGTTCTGACAAGAGTAGCGATGTCTCAAACACGCAGCCGAAAGATCCAGCGGAGACGGCCGCTTGCTGACGGAGAATCTTGCCTGCTTTCCCTGTTTGATGTCTCTGCTGCTTTTCTCAATGCAAGTCATGTATTATTGTCTCTGTAACAAGAAAAATGTGTTACCTTATTTGACTCTACTGTCCAGGGTACTTGGGGGAAAAAAAAATTGTGGGCTACTCATTTTGCTTGTGACAGCGACAATATGTGATGGGAGGACTTTCTCCCCGCCCCCTTCTCTTCCTGTCCCAAAAGTGAAGTTAGAAAGGCTGTCCGTAGTGTGTAGTTTTTTCAAGAATTTTTTTCTTTTTTTGACTTTGTGTACATTTTTAATCCTTTCAGATTCAAATAGTGATTACTGAGCGCATGAAAATCCCATAATTGTTTAGGAGTATTTTTCTCCTGTGTTCACGTTCAACACTTTCTGCTTTCCATTGAAAAATTCTTTTTTTTTTTCAAAATTTTATCATAAAAAAGGTTTTTCAAATGCCACAAACTTGCGTTATTTCCCACTTCTGACTACTTATCTATTGTTTTGGTGGTTTAAAAAAAAAATTGAAATAGATTCTACTAATATCGATCTGGAAATTGAAAACTTAAGGCAAAACTCCCGGAAAACTTTTTTCAGAAGGTGGAACAATGCAATGTGCTCCTATGGAGATGTGGCATTTTATTGATACATTTTAGCTTGTTGTCTTGTGGAGCTGGGCTGGTTGTAGATCTATAATATATAATTATTATCTCTATTATAATAATACTGCTTTCAAAACCTCCATATCGTTGGGTTGGATTTCTTTCTCACATAGTTTTGGCTTCCATTTTCAATATATTTATGTATATCATTGGTATTTTCCTACAGTAACCATTTTCTCAACACACTTTCCCACCTCTCTCGCACTTATTGTTTGATTGGGAAAAAAGGTGACAAATTGAACAAAGTAATTTGATGGAATATAGTTTTTCCCAGTGCCAACTTTGATGAGGTCAAAGTTGTTTTTGGTTTATTTTAATAATTATTATTTTTATTTATTTTTTCTCGTTACAATGGTCAGATTTTGTGTGAACTTGCATAATTTATCACCATAGTTTGTTCTCTTTCGTCTGGCTGTGGTTAAAACTTGGTAAAACCAAATCACTCCATTTAATCTTCTCAGGCCTTTGCATGCGGGTCTGATAGTTTGATGACCAACAGAATCTAGAAGGCCATTAAATGAAGGTTGCTGCAAACTAAGGTATCGATTCGACTCTTTTGATGTTAGCCTAAAGCTAATCAAAAATGTTTGGAGATTAACACATACACACCCACCAAAAAAATAAAAAAGTTAACCTCTTTTCATCAACACAACAGTTTAATGCTCACCTTTGAAACATGGTCAGATAGACGGATGTGTACTTTTCGAGACTCAAGTGGAAACAGTCGAACACATCTTGGAATGAAATCGACACGCTTACATATTGAAATGTGGGGATAGGTTGGTGTCGCTGTCTCAAAATGAGCAATTTGTAGGATGGATTACTGTGTATCATTTATTGCAGTGATCCTGTGCATGCACCCAAAGGGCGGTATTTAATGTAGGGCCCAAATAAAGAAACTTTTTTATTACTAGATTCAGATTTGTTTTAAACATATTTTTGTTTGGTCGATGGCCTACAAGAGCACTATGCAGAGTTCCATGCTCATCGTTTAATAAAAAATTAGCTGGAATTTTTTTTAACATGGACAGATGAAAGTGAACAAGCTATACTATACTAGAGCAGCACCTCAGAGTGGAAAAATTCTCAGGTCTTCATATTTTCTGTGGCAAGTGCGCTGTGAAAATTTTTTTTGTTTGATGCACTAATTCATTTTTATGAGATTTAGTTGTTCTTACTTCTTTTTTTCTTTTTTTTTTTATTAAATAAGATCATGGGAAAAATGAAGTGCTTTGACAAGATCAACGCTGCCAGATGTAATGAGTTCTTGTTGGCGAAGATACAAAGTTTTCAACATTTTTCATTTAGTATGATGTGAGCATGCCAAATGTGGATGTGGCTTTGCGTAGTTTGGAATGGAACAGACTAATTTGGTGTATCCTAACGGCCGATATTTGTGAAGACATGTGGAAGGGGGTGGAGTTGTGCTGTGGCTAGTATTGACAGTTGTTTTGCTGTATGCCTTGTAGTGACGTGAGTAGAGACTGGCGTCTGTTGGGATGGTTTGGCTCTTTGCCCTGCTTGAAAGAGACACGGGGAGTGATGTTATATTCTCCAGGTTTGCCGTCTTTGCGCTGGAATGCTGTGTCGCACTCAGTCACGGAGATAGGCCCTGACAGAGAGGGTTGGAGTTGCCCGCCTCTTAAACGATTTACTAATTAAAGCGCTCTGAGGTCCCACTACCGTTGTCAACTAGAAGTGCCAAGTTTAGACCTTGAGGTAAATTTACGAAAGCCTACGACTGGTTTCTTTGAGCTAGATCTACCTGGCACGCATCATGTTTTTTAGGATAGACCATGAGTTCATTTTTTTTTTTATAGTCTCTTTTAGAACAGAATTGGTCTATTGGCTGGTTTTATTTAGTTACTTCAGGAGAATCAGGGGACACAATGAAGTTGAAACTTGGACAAATATCTTTTCAATTTTTTTTCTCAAAAATATTACGTAAAGAAATCCTTGTTTATTATTTTTTTTAAACGGAGAGTATTTTAGGGGGTCATTTCACGTTCTAAAAATTCAGGACAGTTTCATATAGTAAAAACTGTTGAATAATCTGTCGGGGGGGGAGGGGAGGGGGGGGGGGGGGGGTGAAGAATTTGCTAGTTTTAGTTTAGTAAGGGGAGACAACAGTTACTTGTACGACCTTAATTCCAAACTTTGATTACAGAAGGAAACTGGGAGCCAAATTCAGAATTTTCCAAAGATAGGCCAGAATGACCCAGTGGCTTGTGGGTTTACGTGTCCTGAACTGTTGTTGCGAGTATCTATTTATAGCAGCAGTTGGATGATAAGAGATTCACTCATTTTAGCTTTTTGTCTTTTTCTTTTCTTCAGAAAAAAAATTCTGCCTAGATCTAACTTCTATGGCAGTCTTGTTTTTGTGACATGACTTTGAACAGCTATGATTTTCCCCGACAGGTTCCCTGTATTGCTAAATGGTTGCATAAAGTGTTTGTGGCAGTTTTTAAGAAACGTACTCATAATTATTTTTTTGAGTAGTGTTCTAATTCTTGTCCTTTTTTTTTTTAAGCTCCTTGATTTTTGTTTCTAATAAATTATTTACACGCAATCTCATTTATGTAAAGTGTGATTTCCAACACTTATATCTGAGGTGATGTCTGACAGCTCTGCCTTTCCATCACTGGTGGCCTGTATATTTCCTTGGTCATGTGAATGTTGGCCACTGCTTTGAGTTTAGAGACTGCAAGGACTCTATATGAGTAACAAAGGAGAAGAAAGCCGAATGAACAAGTTGTCAGATCCATCATGCACTCTGTGCATTTGTGTTGTTTGGTTGTGCTGTTTGTTAAAGTGCCAGTTGGCATTTATAACTCACTGAATCCGTTGATCGCGCATAATAGCGATATTTTCCTATTTGTAGACGACTCCTTTCTTCGTAGATGTTTGATTTCAGCTACATTATTTTTTAAAAATCCAATACTTTTGCAAACACGTGATAAAAGTAGATACCATTTATTAGCTCTTCTCTTCCACTTTTGTGGCTTGCCAGAAAGAACTCGTCAGCACAAGAAATGGAATTTCTACGAATTTTTTAATTGCAACTACATGCAGATTGCTCAGTTCCATTGTTTGCCGCTAACTTAGCTCAAGAGATTTTCCATTTCCTCTCATTCTGTCTGACTTCCTACACAAAATCGTGATAGATGTACACTTTTTATTAGTTTAAGTATCTATCCCATTCTAAAATTGTGTCAAAATTTGAGCCAATTTCAGGCCTAAATAAGAAAGTTATAGCTTTAATGAAAACATACCCCTTTTTTACATATATTTGATAGACGGTAGTTCAGCACGTGGTACATGATACCTGTTTGTGGAACTGCAAAGTAGCTATGGTGCTTCTTAATGCTCTACAAGTGTTGAACTGTCTACTGGCATCTAATTTTGTGTTGCAATTTGTAGAGCTCTTGACCTTTCTCGCCAGCAAAGACACAGGCTTGATTCTCAAGTGGGGAAGATATTGTGCATGTATCGAGTATCTTCCTCTTTCTGCTAGGATGCTGGGTTATACACAGCCAGAGTTGGCCATGATTCAGGGTGAAAGCAGCCCGTCTATACATCTTTTAAAATCAGGTTGATGTTTTACTGTTGGTGCTCAGTAGATGTCGAGGTCTGTGGTATGACAGTTAGGCTCTTCTGTTGACACTGCTTGCAAATGATGTGAGTTTTATTTTGATCTCTGCAAAAAAAGTGTATTTTGTCCAGTGTCTCGTGCAGCTTTTTTTTTTCGGGGATTCTGTGTCTGTCTCAGTTTGGGTTGGCCCTGATAGAGGCAAAGTCAAAGCAGCTGGTCTCGTAAAGTAGGCCTGAATGAATTTTCAATTTGAAGCACAAAACTTTTACACAGGCAGCCAGCAGATGTATGTAGTGTGTGTAGTCTGACAATATGATGTGTGTAGCAACCGGCAGAATGTGCTCCGAGTCTGAGACTTGCTGTCTTTCTCTTGATCGTCTTCCTCTCCTGTCTCTCCGTCTGCCCCTCATCCCAACCCTCTTACCAACCTTGTGTGTTGCTTTGTGGATTTTTAGAAGCAATACTCTGTTTATGTATGGGTGAAATAAAATTAATTTTTATATGGCTTTTACTCTAGTCTTGGCTTACGTGTTTTACTCTCTTTCCTAATTGCAGTTTTAAGAATGAATACCGTTGATTTTGTATAGCCCATTCAGAGGAGAAATATTGTATTTACACAGGTTGCACATCGGTTTGGCACTTCAAAATTTGATCTGTTAATTCTATACAATGCATTTTAAGTATGTGCCGCCCTGCTGCTAGGTTCAGGGGCAAACAGGATCTATTTGTTGCTGGATCCAAAGCTTTATCTTTGTCTCCAAACAGGCATGAAAGAGAGCCGACCGTAATACTATAGGTGTATAGAGAAAAGATACCAGCCCTTTGCCAGAGGAGCTGGTTGCACCCATCCCTGAGGGTAGGGATGGGGTGTGTATCCTTTCATTTATGCCCAGTGGGTGGTTGGCGAGTGCTCTAGTGTGGTTTGCTTCTTCTTTACTATGAAACATCTATCGTCCTTGTCTCCTCTTCTTTTTTTTGTTTGTTACTCTCTTGTTACACCTCTAATCTTCTGGCGCTCATATGACTTTATGCAGTTGCGAGCGCCGTATAACCTCTACTAAAAAAACAAAACAAAAACAACTTATGACTAGTTTGACTACTGCATGTTGTTTTAGTTTGAGTTTTACAGCTCTTGCAGCACGATTAGGTCCAAAGATTAGACTAACAAGTGTTACAGGAGTGTTAACAAACTCTAAAAAGATGGTGGAGAGATAGGGTCGACATATGTTTGACAGTAAAGAAGAAGCAAATCACACCAGACCACTCGCCAACCACCCACCTCTAATCTGCCTTCAGGCGAATTATGCTGGCTTGTCAAAAACTGCAAATCCCCAACCCCATTTCTGAAACTGAAACGTAAGTCTTGTCCGGCGTTCTTGCCTTACCCATACTGACCACCGGCTATTGGGAGTAGCAGTTACCGGTACCTTAAGATGCATAGAAGTAGAGGGCCTGCAAACTGCAAGTTGTGCATAACCCCAGCTCGGTTCGGTTCTGTCTCAGCGTATCGGTATAAAATATGTGGATGTACACGTATTATGAAAATTATGTATCAAGACTTGATGCTTTCGATACGGTATCAAAAACAGAGATATGGACGCGGGTTGTTGGCGGATGTTCTGCTGTGGTTTGCTCCTTTCACACTCCTTTCCTATCAAACATCTATCGTCCTGATCTCTCCTTCCTTTTTGTGTTTGTTACTTTGTTACTCTCTTGTAACACCTATAATCTTCGAGCAGGTGGTTGGG
>NW_004798053.1:111672-113509 GCF_000002075.1 Aplysia californica | reverse complement strand
TGTGGTCGTTTGTACAGGTGATTGTCTTGCACATGTGGTCGTTTGTACAGGTGATTGTCTTGCACATGTGGTCGTTTGTACAGGTGATTGTCTTGCACATGTGGTCGTTTGTATTGGTGATTGTCTTGCACATGTGATCGTTTGTACAGGTGATTGTCTTGCACATGTGGTCGTTTGTATTGGTGATTGTCTTGCACATGTGATCGTTTGTACAGGTGATTGTCTTGCACATGTGGTCGTTTGTACAGGGGATTGTCTTACACATGTGATCGTTTGCACAGGTGATTGTCTTGCACATGTGGTCGTTTGTACAGGTGATTGTCTTGCACATGTGATCATTTGTACAGGTGATTGTCTTGCACATGTGGTCGTTTGTACAGGTGATTGTCTTGCACATGTGGTCGTTAGATCTAGAGCAGATTCTTGATTGGTTGTCGGGTGCTCCGGTGGTGCTTTGCTCCTTTCCTTTTCATATCAAACATAATCTATCGTCCTTAAATCTTCTTTGTTGTATTTGTTACTCTCTGTTGACACCTCTATTCTTCGGCTCTCATATTATGACCTTATACTTATTGTATTGCAACTGCCGTAAAACTCTAACTAAAACAAAAAGAGCAGGTTTGATTGTACAGTGTGTTTGTATGAACTCCAAATGGAATTTTTTTTTAGAACTTTCACTCAGCATGCGTTCGTTTTCTCGAATTATCTAATTGCGATACATATTGCGATGGGCCAAGGTGGTTGGACGGTGCCATTGGTAGGTCCTACTTCTTTTAGATATTTACTTTTCCTCTGTTTCTGTCAGTCTGTTTGACCCTTTTCCCAGCACTAAATGACCATTATTATTGTGTCGACGTGCTTCTCATTATTTTATAGCAAACTCAGCCTGGTGTGCTTGTCTCCCTTCTACCCCCTGTGAAAACCGGAGTGCAAAAGGTCTGAAAGTGAAAGTTCTGGTGCAGACTCTGTGGTGAGTTAGGAGAATCCTACAAGCACACACACACACACACACACACACACACACGCGCGCGCGCGCACACACTCACGTGCACGCGTGCGCGCGCAAACAAACAAACATTCGTACGCATTCGCACTGAAAAGCTCGTTTTATCTTTTATGAAGACGGGTATCCTGTATCCTGACGCTTGTGTAGAACACATACATTTTTATTGGTTTAAGTGCATAATATGCCAGATGATATTATCATTTTAAAAAATAATTTTTGCATATATATATATATATATATATATATATATATATATATATATATATATATATATATATATATATATATATATATATATATATATATAGAGAGAGAGAGAGAGAGAGAGAGAGAGAGAGAGACTATATTATATATTATGTAACATGCTTTTTATATAAAACGTTATAAATATATCAAATTTGTGCAACAGGTTCGCTCCTAAAAATAATGATTTGAAACCGTAAAACTGCGATAAGAGAATTATATTACTATTACACGACATAAATAAAATTTCTGTAACAAATATTTACGGTATTATTATTATTATCTCAACTCGAAGGTAGGCTCTATCATTCTCGTTGCATTTTTCGATTTAATTTACACACTTACAAACGAACCTGTGTAAAACGGCCACGCATTGTCGGGGAGAAAAGAGGCCGTGCAATACATATATTGTATAATAAGACAGGTGGCCGTCTTGCACAGGACTGATCAAAATGAAGCCATGAAACCATTTACTTTGGTCCCAACTGAAGGTAGTCGCAGGTTTAGAACTGCTGTAAGGCTAATTGAATTGTGTGTGTGTGTGTGCGTGTGTGTGTGTTTTGTTTTTAAAGGGGGAGGGGGATAGGA
>NW_004798053.1:110088-111572 GCF_000002075.1 Aplysia californica | reverse complement strand
AGAGAGAGAGAGAGAGAGAGAGAGAGAGAGAGAGACTATATTATATATTATGTAACATGCTTTTTATATAAAACGTTATAAATATATCAAATTTGTGCAACAGGTTCGCTCCTAAAAATAATGATTTGAAACCGTAAAACTGCGATAAGAGAATTATATTACTATTACACGACATAAATAAAATTTCTGTAACAAATATTTACGGTATTATTATTATTATCTCAACTCGAAGGTAGGCTCTATCATTCTCGTTGCATTTTTCGATTTAATTTACACACTTACAAACGAACCTGTGTAAAACGGCCACGCATTGTCGGGGAGAAAAGAGGCCGTGCAATACATATATTGTATAATAAGACAGGTGGCCGTCATGCACAGGACTGATCAAAATGAAGCCATGAAACCATTTACTTTGGTCCCAACTGAAGGTAGTCGCAGGTTTAGAACTGCTGTAAGGCTAATTGAATTGTGTGTGTGTGTGTGCGTGTGTGTGTGTTTTGTTTTTTAAAGGGGGAGGGGGATAGGATAGTTATTGTGTTAGATTTTTTTCGTAATTAGTTATAATTCTTAGAATATGGCTTCGTCCACCACTCAGCGAACCAGTGACATTCTTTGTGTGTGTTTTACGACGCTCACAACTGCATAACGTCATAAATGAGTGCGCTTCCATTTTCAGCGTGGTGGGAATTAATTTTGAACTTTAGCCGGGTGGTGACCGAAGCCTACTCTTATCGATTTTAAAACTACCAAGGGATTTTTAATTGTGTAATTTGCATACGAGACCTCCAATATTCTTTCACCCCTATCCAAAGAGACTAGGAGTTCGATCTTACCTACATCAAGGACATGGCTGAAAGACAGCTGCAGTAAGAGCAGGAGTAGCAGTAGCAAGATTCAGGAGCTCAGGGGAGGGATGAGGAGGGGGGGGGGAGGGGTAGCAGAAAATGGAGATGAAAGTAGATGACAGAACATGATTAGACTAATTAGAGAACAGGGAAGGAGGTGAAAGGAGAAAATATGATGGCTGCATCTGCGTTGGACAGGTGACTGTTCAACACAGTTAAATGTTTTAACTATTTATTTAAAGAAAAAAAAAAAGCAAGGGGTTGGGGGGGGGGGGACGCAAAATATAAATAGAAGAAAAAAGCGGAAGTAAAATGGGTGACCGTTTTACACAGTTAAGGTATAGAAAAAACGCAAGGGGGAAGAGGGCGGAATGGGAAGTGGTCGTTTGTACAGGCGGTTGTCTTGCACAGGTGGCCGTCAAGGCAGGTTCTTCTGTACTTTGTCCGCTCATGTCAGCCCACAGTTTGATATGAAACTAAACCTGTTCTATAGCTGAAATTGTCTGAGGCGGCCACTCACTGTCAATGAGAAAAACGGTCGTCTTAGACAGGTGGCCGTCTTACACAATGCGCAATGCCATTATAATGTTTTTAAAAAATCCTACACAAGTGGGTAGGAGGGGGGGGGGGGGGGGGGGA
>NW_004798053.1:108504-109962 GCF_000002075.1 Aplysia californica | reverse complement strand
AGAGAGAGAGAGAGAGGAAGAGAGAGAGGGAATGAGAGAGTGAGAGAGAGAGAGAGGGAGTGAGAGAGGGCGTGTGTGTGAGTGTGTGTGCTGGAGAGAGAGAGAGAGGGAGGGAGATTTGGAGACGGAAGAATCCACAAAACGTGCCATGCTCAAGGTGCTCACAAATTTCTAAATCAGCAACCAATACATGTATTTCAGAGAGTCAACACGCGTAGACACGTGGCTTGAAGTTAGATTTCTGTGGCTGTTGACCTGTCAACATTATTTATTCATGAAATTGTCTACAATGAGCATAGGAACGTGTTACCTTGTTAGAGAGATTTTTGTGGCTCTTGACTTTTCAAAATTATTTATTTATTCATGAAAATGTGTGTCCTCAATGAGGAGTAAGGGTACATTATGCATACGTGTATTGTCACATGCTTGATGGTCCTGCCGTTGGTCGAACAAATTGTCATCTTCTCGGGCCCCTAAAGCAAGATTAATTGTAACAGCTCGTCCGTCAAGGTCTGATGATGACCAATACACCCTCAGAGGAGAACGTTTCTCTAGCGAAATGGGAGAATTAGAAGAATCAAAGGTTAAGAGGACTTGTGACCTCTGCCGTGACCGATGAGATCAATTCTGGCACAGAGAAAGTTTGCCTCATTTTGAACATTTAAAAGCTCCATGTCTACTTGAGGATGTGTACAGCTTGCATGATTTAACTAGTAAGATATTCACTTAGGACGAGAGTCTTGTTACAGAGTGGCAAGGTGGGTGGTTGGCGGGCGCTCTAGTGTGGTTCGATCCTTTTTTTTCTCCTATCAACTCGTGTCCATCGTCCTCATTTCTCCTTTTTTTCTTTTCTTTGTGCAGTGTTACAAGTAACACTCCTTACCTTGGGCACTCATATGACCTAATTGTATTGTTAGTAATGTTAGTGCCATAAATTCTTATTAAAACTAAACTAGACGAAGAGCGACGAGATTGGTTTCTTTCTCTTGAAAAGATTATTTTCCCGAGAGAAAACATGTAGCCTACTTGTACATGTATTAATATTCACTGATAAATAACTGGGGAAAAAAGCACCGATCTTCATGAAGACCACTGAGAAAAGGAGTTGAATGGTGCTAAACAAACAAACACATAAAGCAACCTAAGCAAACAAAATAACCGAATTTAAGTTGGGTCTTAAGCTTTTGACAAGGAATCAAATTGCGGCAACGGTGGGCAACTTTGCCAAGGTTGACACTCAGCGTTGTGTTGAAAACCTGGCAAAGAGCCAGCGGTGGAGAGCTCTACATGCCTGCAAGTTGTTCTTGTTGCCATTTTGAGCCGTGACATTGCGTAACCAAACAGGTTCGGTTACTCTGACTGGCCTCAACTGGCCTGGCCTCTCACACTTTGTGGTCGCTGGCAAAGCAGAGAGGAGTTGGCAGTTGGCAGCAAGCAAAAAGGGAGACAGAGGTGGGG
>NW_004798053.1:105180-106421 GCF_000002075.1 Aplysia californica | reverse complement strand
GGGGGGGGGCTTTCAGTTCCCTTTTGAGGTCATTCTTATCTTATGCGAATTTGGATTCCGAGTTCAAGACAAGTAGTATGTAGATTTTAGATCGATACAAGAACTGCAGTTTAGTGCTATGCAGGCAGAAATAAACGAATGATAGAGAAGAAGACCCATCAGTGACGCCCTCTCCCCACGCAAACAACAACAACAACCGAGTAAGAGACCCAATGGTTATGTAATAGTGCTGGGCGGCTAGGTTCCCGATTATTGAAAGCTAGGAATCGTAGGAATCGACTCCGAACCCAATTACTTACATTCTAATGATGTGATTTTTTCCCCTGTGGTTACCTGGTTGGTGCCGAATATCTTCAGGATTTAGGATAACCTTGATTTCGGAACACTACGAAGCATCAACTTCTTTTTTTTTTTTTCAAAAATAAATTCTTTTTCAAAAAGAAGATTTTAATGATAAAAATAACTGGCAACCGTTGGTCTACGTAAAAAGGAGACGTAACTAAACTTCCTTAGTATTAATCGCGGGAATCGGTTCCGGAATCGACTCTTCGCCCAGCTCTATTATGTAAAGAAGCTACGTATATATATAAATCTATACATGTAGAGTCAGGGTGGAAAATGCAAGTTTGTTAGTACAATGTACAACATTGTTACTGAAGAGTTATTCGAAGATTGGTTGTCTTCTCTCTCTCTCTCTCTCTCTCTCTCTCTCTCTCTCTCTCTCTCTCTCTCTCTCTCTCTCTCTCTCTCTCTCTCTTTCTCTATGTGTGTGTGTTTGTTTGTGTGTGTGTGTGCGTGCGTGCGTGCGTGCGTGTGTGTGTGTGTGTGTGTGTGTGTGTGTGTGTGTGTGTGCCCACGACTTTCCACAGCAGAGGTTCTGATATAGTTTATTTTCCAAGCCTGATATTTTGGCGACCCATCAGATATTAGTCCTGGACACATAGTGGGCCCGAAGAGGTGCGTGTAAACACTTTCCAACCCATGTCACAACCCAAATTATCAACAACAAAAACAACAACATGTCATCTCTTGTTTTATTCTATATTCTATGCCATCATCATTCATCATTCGCCCGCCTCTTTCACCCCGATACATTACATGTATTAGGTATAGGCCGCCAAGAAGAGCTTTCTATCCTGCCTCTGATCTGGGCGGTCTTCTCCACCTCCAGCAAGCTTTGGCCCCTAATAATTATTATTATTTATGCCTGAGATCTACCTCGACTCGAAGGTATTGAATAA
>NW_004798053.1:102642-103757 GCF_000002075.1 Aplysia californica | reverse complement strand
CCGCCCCAACCTTTCCACCGATTTGTTGCGTCATTCAAAGTGACCGACCGGTCTCGGGATTCGAGATGCTTAAAGCAGCGTTGACACTTCTCCGAATGTGCACACTGCCGACAGAAAACCAACATCGTAATGGGGACGGACTTTTCAGTGACGATGCCAGTTTAATCGTGCAAGATGTTATGTTTGCAAAAATATACGTTTGCTTGTTTCCTTGAGTCGGGCAGACACGTTTGTCATTAATAGAAATTGTTGTCAAGTACATTTTTGTGTAGTTTTAGGAAACGCGGAAACATTGAGGGTGGTATGTTTTAGTTTCAGCAAACGAACAGCCTAACTAACTAACAAACTAACTAATTAACTAACTAACTAACTAACTAACTAACTAACTAACTAACTTACTTACTTACTTACTTACTTACTAATGAACTAACACTAACAAGAAGCAGCAACATATGTGATGATGATACTACTACTACTACTACTACTACTACTACTACTACTACTACTACTACTACTACTACTACTAATAATAATAATAATAATAAATGCACCCCTCAACTGGGCCTCAACCTCCCCTCCTCCTTGAAAAAAAAAGAAAGTTAAAGTTCAGTAGGTTTGACGTCACATCCTTTCAGTTCGACCGAAGCTTTTGTATCATGTAGGTGCATCGAGTACATAGTTTTCTCGGATCAGTTTTCAGGAATCTATTGATGCTGAAGCGCATGAAGTGGTCCATTCATTCCCTGTGTTGCAATGCAGTGCTATCAGGCGCTCGTCCGAATAACGAAATAAAAAAAACAGACATTTCTCTCCCTGTTTGGGTAATTTTTATCGATTTATTTTTCTTTTCATTATTATTATTATCATAATTAATATTTTAACCGTTAATCTTAAATAGAAATTGGGGTACATGTATTTGCGATTGAAGAAGGTGAGGGTCGCCTGATTTCAGAGATAAATTTGAGAGAAAATGGCCGCCTAAGTTTGGTAATTTCCATAGTTTGAGAGTCCTTCAAAACTGAAATTTACAATTTTATGATTTTAATTAACATGTTTCAGTAAAATCCACACATAACTGTATTTTTTAATGGACGTAAAAGATGTTGGCACCCCCC
>NW_004798053.1:99395-101508 GCF_000002075.1 Aplysia californica | reverse complement strand
ATTACTAAATCTGAAGGAACTAGGAAGAAAGGGACAGGTAGAAAGAGAGAGAGAGAGAGAGAGAGAGAGAGAGAGAGAGAGAGAGAGAGAGAGAGAGGGGATGCGATTGGGAGTGAAACTTAAAAAAAGAAAAAAAAAGAAAAAGATATGGAGAGGAAGAGAAAGAAAGAGACAAAGAGATATATGCACGCAGTCGGACCAGCCATAATAACAGAAACCTCTGTAAGACGGAAACCTGTCATACGGAATCTCCCCGCTCCCCCCTTGATAAATTCCTCTATAATTACCTCTACAAAACAGAAACCTGCCTAACGCGGAAACGGAAAGAGAAATTTATTTCTTCCCTTAGGAAGGTGTCTACCTGTCTAGGACGCAAAAATGCTTTGCCCTGTCAACCCTGATTTGAAACAAAACTACCAAGTTTGGTTCCATCGGCTCTTGCTTTAACGCCATGCCGCTAGGTGAGGAATGGGGGTAGGGCAAGGAGTTTACACAGTTCTTAATCTAAGCTCCTTGGGGTAAGGGCGCAATTTGAGGGTAGATGTTACCCATCCGTGTGAGCCCTTATTGGTGCAGATTGTCAGGGTTGTGTGGGTATCAAGGAGCTTAGAACAAACTCCTTGATGGGTATGAAATCTCACCAGTGTCAGTGAAAGTGCTCGAGTGGCGCTCCAGCACAGAAGCTTTCATGGGTAGCCAGAGGCCAGAGGTGTGAAATTAGTTTGACCAATGCCTCGCTCTGATCGTACGGCCAGCCGAGATGAGAGTTCCTCGAATCATTGTTACATGCACAGGAAGGTGGCATAGGTTGACTTTGATTGCTATTACACTGATGGGTTTTGATTGATTGATTGGGTAAATGTTTTACGGCACTATCGACACAATTTTGGTCATTTAAGCGCCATCAGGTTTCACCGCTACAAATCAGACGTGTTTTTAATAAAGAGTCTTTCGGAGCTCGCAATCGCAAACGATCACAATATTTCTATTATGCTAAAAAGACGAAAAAACACACACTGATGGGTGGGGCTATGCGTGGAAGCAAAGGAATATTAAAACGTTTCTGTTTTTAATAGGTCAAACAGTGGCCCAGTGAAAAGCAAGCATTTGTGGCAAAGATAAGTAGGACAGACGCACGCCATCATTAGCCTATCAGAGAGGATATGATAGCAATAGCACTTGAGAGCTGTGACGTTTTGACCATTGCTTTCAACCGGACAAGCGACCCTTGGTCTTATCAGTTGGACCTGGGCTTCTGAAACCCCCCTCCCCCCCCCCCCCCCCCTTTTTCTCTTTTTCTCTCTCCCTCTCCCTCCCCCTCTCCCCCCATCTCTCCCCCCCTCTGCCCCCCCCCCACGCAAATAGTTACTAGATCTAGTTTCAGTAAACGTTTTACGGCACTTGCAACACAATTAGATCATAGAATGCCAAAGTTTAGAGGTGTCACAAGAGAGTAACGAGCACACCAAAAAAGGAGGAGAGATAAAGACGATCGATGTTTGAAAGGAAGGAAGGAGCAAACTGCACCCGCGCACGCCGCACACGCCACCAGCCACCCACGGGAATAATTTACAAGAAAGGCGTCCCCGACTCTTTATCGCTGTAAATTTTGCATCCTCTTTTCCTTCTCGTCTCCAAAACAACCATGTTAATCTCAAAATACATGAATTGTGATTAATGCGTCTTGGGGGCCATCTTGACATTAAGCCTATAATAGCAATGAAATGGCTCGCAGACGTGCCTCGAGTCTATAATGGCGAATGTGCCAGGTAAAATAAAATGCGCCCACATGGTGGAAACCAATCAACAAACATGCTGTGTTCGTTTTCTTGCTTCAGGAAAACGCAAAACACCTCCGTATTTTAGTGAGAGTGAAAGTTGTATCCGACGTCCGTTGGTGTACGAATGACCTTGTCCACCACAACACCCAACGTCGTAGAAATGACTTGAATGAAAGGTGAAAGGTCAGATAGAGGCCTTAACGTTACTGACGTCAAACGTGGGACTGTTGACCTCAAAGACCAATTAGACATCCTAGAGAGCTTTTATCCTGAATGAGGGTTTTAGGTACGGCAGTGACGTCAATACGGCACGCTGGTTATTTTTTTTTTTT
>NW_004798053.1:95721-98910 GCF_000002075.1 Aplysia californica | reverse complement strand
TATATATATATATCGCTCTTTCTCTCTCATTGACTCATTCACATACTTTAGGAGGCGGGCATTGACTCGACTTTGACGTTACCCTGCCTCTCATGACCGACTCGGGCAGAATTAGTCTACCATCACATCCGAACAGAAAGACGGAAAGAAGAAATCGGTGAACAAAATTTACGAACAGATCACAAAAACATCTCAGAGAAGAGACAACAGCTGACCCTGAACTAAAGGCCACCTGCTCCTGTCCAAGACAATCGCATCAGTTCAAACGGCCACGCTCCACTTGCCCCGTTGCGGTTTTTCTTTTCTTCTATACAAGACGTTCAACTGTCTGAAACAACCACTTTTCCCCCTCAAATATGGGTGGTCGTCTTGGGCAATTCCAACAGTGTATTTGCAAAATAAGCCACAATTACTTGCCAGAAAAAAAACGCCACGGGAGATCAGAACAATAAAGCTCCACGTGTATGCGTGTGCATGTTCTTGTGTGGCCGAGATGAGCTTTATCTGGTGAAATGGTGAAACGGTAAGTGTTTAACGCCCCTATCAACACTGTTAAAAAGCTAGTCAGGAGGCGGGGGCGGGACCTCCGAGTTTAACGTCCTTTTCCGCAAGGAACGAGCCAAGTGGGAAATTTGTGCAAAGTTAAGTGCCTTTCCCAAGGACACAACGTCGGAACTAGCTGATGCTCGAGCCTCCGAACTCGCAACCTCATGATTACGGGTCCGGTAGCCTGCCCACGCCACCAGAGCTTAATCTGGGCAGTCAGAAGATGGCCCAACGTCCTCTGTGTTGATTGCTAATGTTCTACGCCGGTTCTTTAAGAATTAAATAAATAAGTAAGTAAACAAATAAAATAAAGAAATACACTAGTATAATAAATAAATGTCGAGTGACTCGGCTTTCGGATGTATCAAATAGTTCCTCTGACACAATTGACACCATTTTGGGGGTGGGAGATGGTTACTTTCATATCACGGTCACGCCCATCCAGGCGGAGTGGGAAACGACAACATAATTACCTTTTTAAAAAAAGAATATCATGTTTTTACGTCCTCATCGATGCAATAATATACATGTAATATATCTGTCCCCGTGGTTTTATGCACCCCGCATAATTTAGCAAAATTAGTTGGTTTTTTTGTGCAAAATTTCTGATCATTTTCATTTCTCATTCTTTGTTAAAAATTAAAAGAATCACATAATTTCACATTTTGGGCTCAGTTTGCATAATTTCAGAAATGTTCTTGCATAAAACGACGGGGACAGATATTTTGTAGGAGGCGAACTTCCAACGCTGTCTATCAGGACGCCCAACCCTGGCTGAGGGGGATACAACATCCCAATCCCAGCAGAAAGACCGCGATAGGCCTACTCGATTAAAAAAAAATCTTCCCACTTGGGAATCGAACTCGGAGTCTCCTGCGTGCGTAGTGCGTAAGCAAAGCACATAATCGCTACACCACAGATACCAGTATAACAACAAATAGAACGCTGAATACGGTAATCGGTGAAATAAATTCACCACATGGGAGTCGTCGAACTCACGTATTTTCTTTGCAACGGTCAAGAATAATTCTTAAACTCTATAGACTACAGACATGGTCAAAATGTGTTATATTTTATGTAGGCCTATAGCCTACCGGTATTTCGAAGATATTATAATTATAAGATTGATAGGTAAAATAGCAAATCTGCTACAGTACCAAGTATTCGCCCCAGTGGTTTTACAATACATTGAGCTACCGTACTGGCTTCAAAATTAATGGTTTCGAAAATTTACAAGATTTCCCTACAATCACGACACAAAGGTGGTTGAGAAATTGTGAGGCAGCATGGTGGAATCAGGCTCTCGTCAAAATAATCAAAGTGAAGAAACTTACATTTTTCCACAGGTTTGTGATTTTTTTCAAATTTTGGTTTTTTTGGCATAAACACTTTTCATGCCCATTAAAGAATTCATTTCTGTATGGATTTTTCTGAAAAACCTTGGTTAAATACACAAAAAATGTAAATTTTTAGTTACCACGGACCCTAAAGCTAAGGAAATAACTGATCTTTGGCGGCCATTTTCTCTCTAATTTTACCTCTGAAAACAGATGACCCCAACCTCCTTCTTTCGCAAATATCTCGACTTGTATTCAAGATAAATGGATATTTTTTTCATCCACATAAAGACAAGTGAACATTCTTTATGATGATACCAATAACTCAACATGCCCAAAAATTGACGAGAGCGTGATTCCACCACGCTGCCTCACAATTGGATAAAAATAGTTTACGTGCTGGCACCGATTAATTATTTACGACTATTATGAGTATATGAGGGGTTGGTTGGTGGGTGCTCGTGTGTGGTTTACTCCTTCTGTATAGAGCATGATCTTATTTAATTTTTCCTTCGACTCTAAATCTGTTCTCCACCTTTTCCTTGTACATGCATTATGCTACTCCACGGGAACACCTCTCATCTTCGGCACTTATTCGACATAATACATGAGTTGCAAGAACCGTAAAATTTTTACAAATAAAACGTACTAAATTTAAACTTGGAATAGCTCGTCCATCGACTAACACTCCCATCAACGCTTCATGGGAATCCACGAGTAAACAGTATTAGCCTTCCTAACCTCCCCCGAAAAAACCCACAGTAGAAACTAAACATTTTCACAAAGCACTGCGCTAATCTTGATAAAAAGATTACAATGACATGATACTAAATGTGACACCCTTGACATTTCACTTGCCGGGTTACCTTGACCGTCAATTGACAAGTCGAAAGGCCAGGGTCGCCTGTCACTGTCAAGAATCATCAGCATAAAGATAATCTTGCATTTACATGGTATGCTCTTGCACCAGGCGCAGATCTAGGGCCCACATTTTATTGCACAAAGTGTAGCGTCACGACATCGAAAACGTAACAAAACAAAAGAAATTATGCAACCTGAACATTAATTTCGGCATGTCAGCTAAAAATCCAACATTTGCTTCTCAGTAGTTGATGTTCTTGTTTTTGTTCTTTGATGCTGTTGGTTTTTGTTGTTGTTTTTTTTGTTTGTTGTTGTTGTCTTTTTTTGGTTTTGTTTGTCGTACTCAACAGCAAATCCATCTTCATTTATTATACCGGTAGACATACTGACTGTGTTAATTAACTTTGTTGGATGGTAGCCAATTCCTTGACCCTTCTCCCCCCCC
>NW_004798053.1:89774-93757 GCF_000002075.1 Aplysia californica | reverse complement strand
CCACCCGGGCAAAATTCAAAATTTCCTACCAACGAAAAAGTATTAGGTGTATCCCGCGCGCTCATATGACCTTATGCAGTTGCGAGCGCCGTAAAACACTATACTAAACAAACAAACAAACAAACAAAAGCATATCAATCCATTAATGGTAATTCCGTACAGTACTGGGGAAAAGTAAGGCAGGCAGACAGACAGAATAAAGAACTGAGGGAAAGTAAAGAAGTAGGGAAGTAGGACTTATCAGTGGCACACACCAGCCCAACCATCCAGGATGCATTGGTACAACACATTTTATTGGTCAGTTTAGCGCCGAGACATAGCTGCAAGCACGACAGAAAGAAAGGCAAAAGCAACAGAGCCGTCCACTGTTTGTTTGAGTATAGAGAAACACATCGACATGGTAACGGTCGTTTAGTTATTGAGCTTACTAAGGCTTCGTCTAAATCAATTTTTTTTTTAAAAGTAGTTTTAGTAAGAGTTTTACGGCACTTGCAACACAATAAGGTCATATAAGTGCCGAGTTTTACGGCACTTGCAACACAATAAGGTCATATAAGTGCCGAAGATTCAAGGTGTTTAGAGAGTAACAAACATAAAACAGAAGGATGGGAGATAAAGACAATAGAAGTTTGATAGGAAATTATAAGAAGCAAACCACACCAGAGCACCCGCTAACCACCCACAGTCATTTTTTTATGACACTTGCAACACAATAAGGTCAAATAAGTGCCGAAGATTAGTGGTTTTACTACAGAGTAATCAAGGAGAGATAAGGAAGATAAATGTTTGACAGGTTAGAAGGAGCAAAACAAATCAGAGCACCCACCAACCACACACGTTTAATTTTAAGGCTGGAAAAAGGCAAGACAGCAGACACAAGGAAACAACAGGGGGACAGAAAAGAATGGTCCTTACACTGAGGGGCAATTTGTCAAAGTCAGACATAACATTCCGAGAACATCTTAAAATCTGATAATAAACGTTCGTCTCCCTCACTAAAACACTTTAGATTTAGAAGATCAATTTTGTAAAGATTTAGAGGCGGGGTGCTTATTCCCAATACAAGACTTGATCTCTATCTTGTGAGTGCAAAATGAAGAGTGTTATATCTATGACACCACAGGCATTGGTCTTTTTCTAGTAGTACCAGATCTGCAGCATCGATGAACATGGTTTGCCACCCCTTTCTCTGCCCATTATAATCTTTAAAAATTGAAAATAAAGATTTAATTTTGACAATCTGAATAAGCAATAATTCCTCAGTGTCTGAAAATGTCTTCGCCCTCCCCTCCTCTTTAAAAAGATTTCTTTAGACCACAGAAGGTGAGACATGACTGATATTATCATGATGTCCAAAAAAAACTCAACAATTTTATGCCAGTCCTACATAATAGCCTTTGACAGTGTAGATGACTCATATTGTGAATGAGATACTGAAATAAATCTCTATATCAAAATTGATGATCGTAATTTTAAATTTAACATTTTGATGACAATGATTCCACATTATATTTATAAATGTGAATACTATACCAAACCATCTAACTCATTCTAAGACAGTACTGAGATAGAGTCTGATTTAAAAGACAAACAACCTTTATTATTTACATGGAAAATGGCATAGCAAGACAGCAATGATATGAAAAACATTACAAAAATGAGAATGAACATTAACAGAAAAATTCCATGAGTTTCATGGTACAAGACTCAACTAATCTTTGCTGATCCTTACTTGATGCTTTGGGTCATTCAAAGGCCTATCCATTAAAGCCAAAGGCTCAACAGCAAGCAAGCAGCTTCTTACTGGCATTTGCATGTGTACATTATTGTGTACTACAGCAACAAAAAAATGCAAACAACTACATGTTACATATTGTATTATAGGAAATACATGTATATAAATTTATGTGCAAGCACACCAATACACACCATTCCAGAAAAAAAGTATTTTACTTTCCGTAAATTCAATAATATACAGTGAATGAAAGGAATCAACTAATCTTTCTGGAAATAGCCACAGTTTCACTGGGCCCCAACAACCTCTCCCCACACTCCTGTTTTGAAGTTGAGGGTAAACCGTGACTCACAAACAACAAGCCGTGTTCATGATTGCATAGTATTCTCTATGCTGATAACGATATATAATATAGGCCCAATGACAGCAACATGACACAAAACAAAGACAACGGGATTACATTGGTAAAAAAAATGTACTATGAGTATGACTCAGCAGAGGCAACACAGCTTGCTTCAAGACATTAACAAATACCAGCTTAGTAGAAGACAGAACAAAAAGAAAACAGCATCAACTTCAGCACAAGTAGCTAATAAAATTACAGGTAGATACAAGTGTGGTCATTCCACTAATCCCAGAACAGGTCAACAGATGTTGCATGTTCAGGAAATGCACATTTATTACATTCTTCATTAGAAATCAGAAACAGAACTTAAATCGAGATGGAAAACTCTGATGGAGAACCAACTCTTTTAATCAGTAACACAATGCGATGAGTTTAAAAAAAAGAATAAACCTTCACTTTGACGAAAAATAATCAAGCATCTCTGTCAAATATATATGAGATATATGCTTTTATTTACGGTATACCCCAAATCAACTTTTCCAAACTGGAATACGAAAAATATCAAAGGAAGAAAACAAAACAAAGTTAAAAAGTACCCAAGCCCAAAACGACTCAATCACATTTCAAAAGCATTTTCTAAATGATTCTTACTACTGACAAAACTTGCTGTTTCATGCCGGGAGAAACTGCTTAGAAGATTTTGTAGTATTCACATAAATTTGACATCAAGCAGATTTCATTTTATCTGTTCATTAGAAGTCACAGTGTTAACACAGATTAACCTTGAACTGAAACGACCTTGAAGCCTTACACTATTATTAATTATTACCACATTATCTTCACATAATTCTTTATATATTCATCTGCAAAATTAATCAATAGAAGTTACATTCTAAACCACTACAATTAACAGCAAATCTCCTTCCCTCCTACCCCTTCCCCCCACAAAAAAAACCACAGCATTAAACAAAAAGGCGTATCATTCCATACAACTATTACAGTGACTAAAGAAAACTAAAACATAAAAAGAAAGACGACTCCTTCACGTTGACGTTATTTCAACAGAAAAATATTAGTTTATCTTGTTTCAGTTAATGTCTGTCTCTTTGGCCATAAAAGTTACAAAATATCATGGGTGGGGTTGATGTGGGGATACAGTCAGAACCATACTCATAGCCAACAAGGCATAGGACATCAACAAACAAAGGAAAACTTGCCATTTTCCAGTCATACTGTAAGGTATTGACAAAACGCCACTTACAACACAACTTGTTACAATATGGTCCCATCATTATGTCATTTCCACAATGGACATGATAAGCAAGTGAGTGGTTTGGGAACAAAATCAGTCTTCTCTTCTTACTAGAGTTTTCTACTATGGCATTGCAACCACGATGCAGTTCTAAAAAAGGCTTCGAAATATCTCTTGGGCGCCTGGGCGGCAAAACTAAAGAATAAACCATCATCATTTTGCTGTTCATACTTCTGAATTCAGTACATCTGCGTACTTTTTATTAACCTATTTCTAATAATATAAACATCTTCTCCAATATCTATGTCATTTCTTTATTTAATCCTTGAATAGGAAGTAGCTTTTTGTACTTACCGTACTTATATCTGAAAGCTCGAGTTTCACACACTATCTTATTATCTTCAAAGTGAACACACAGGTTGCAATTTGAAGATAAAATATGTTCTTAAACCTTCTGTTTTCGTACTTTCCTACTATCTTTCTTTTCTTAAAACACTGCAATTTATTTTAAACATGATATTTCTAATTCACTGTGAAAAAATCCCTCCAGAAAAATGAATGCCTCTATGCAATGCACTTCACTGTTCTTAGAAATTATTAACAATGAAAGCATACATGGCCAGTTGAACATGAATCTCTATCAATGGGGG
>NW_004798053.1:81948-89674 GCF_000002075.1 Aplysia californica | reverse complement strand
GGGGGGTGAAATAGAAGTCTCCATTGTATCTCAATCATATAAAAATAAAATGTGCCTCATCCAAAATTGTTAATTAATTACAGAAGATTCATCATAAGGAGCAAGTTTTTTTCAAGGTATTTGAAGCAAGTCTCAGTATGTCATTCATAACAATGACTACGTTATATTGCATGCTTACCTCGCCAGAGAAAAATGTTAAAGAATAAAATTTTTAAGGCACACAGCAAGTCTAGAATATACCTAGACAGATATATTCATCTTAAATTTTTTAAAATCCAAACTAAGAGAACCAATATCATGAATTTCAAACCCACCATCCCTCCCCATTTGTCTGCTATAGCAAATAGATTAACCTTGCAATCCAACAAACACAAAACAATTCCATCCACCACTTTGACTCAAAGAGTCAAGAAATACCAGCAAGGCCCACATTTTCCCCAGTGTATCTTGGTCCAGTGACTTTGTCACACTTTGTGGGCCCAGACTGAGCCCACGGGAAACATTCTGAGGTAGACTGTCAGTACTCAAGAATCCATTCAGGAAAACAAAAATGAGAAAGACACAGGTGGACCAGCATGGTATGGAGGAGTATGGCAAGTTAGGCTCAGCAACAAAGGTCATTTCATCAAGAACTTTTTTTACAACTATTACAACGCCCAAATTACAAGTTCAATGCAAAACAGTAGCCAATTGCTAACCAACATAGGGAAAGCATATAATTTTACTAAACTACAGTATTATCCACTAAATAATTGCTCTGCGACTAATACACAATCAAAGATATTATTGATAAGATGAGGTTTTTTTAAAAATTCTTTAGGGTGCAACCTATTTGTTCTATTCCAACAAATTTGGGAGTTCATATGTAATCCTGTGCAAAGATGTATGGCACAGGATCTGGTTCCGAAAAACAACACTATATTATGTGGGAACAATCAAAAGTCATCATGAACAAGTACTTGTTCTTGTACCAGTTGCCTTTTTAAAGTCTGTATAGAGTTGCAGACTGTGGCGAAACATGATCAGTAGGCCCACTTCTACTAATACTAATAGGGCCAACCATAAAAAATAAAAGATAATATCTTGACTTGACCACATCCAATACAATCCTGTGCAGCAAGAAGGGTCGTGTCTTTGCTAGGAAACGAAAACTTTTTTATTTATTGTGTAAGTTCTGATATGAAATAACTTCTTACACAAAAAACAAAAATGCGAGTCCACTGACTCGTGCTAAAGTTTATGGGTGTATTTCAAGCCAACAACTGGAAAATTTTTGCATAAAAATGACCCCAAACAGCATAATAAGAAAAATATGTTCCCGGTGCTACTGGTAGGCCTAACATATATATATATATATATATATATATATATATATATATATATATATATAAAGTAAGCAAGTACAACCTATTGCATGGATTGTCGTGCTAGCAAGACACCAAGGGGCGCATGTACTCTTTAGGTACACAAAGCGGCCAGCGGCCAGTGGGGGGGGGGGGGGGGGGGGGGGGGGGGGTGTGGATGGGCCTCTCTATGCCCAAACAGCCACACATGCTAGAGGATTTCAGTGAACCACTTCAGTGGCTCTTGCTCTTTGTCCACGGTAGCAGTGTACCTTACGATCTATGCCATATGCAACTGAAGATCGAAGCATTCTTCCCGGGCGCAGCTTCGCAGTTGTTGGCAGAAGGCCAATAGTAAGTAACTAGCCTACGCCGGCCGGTGGCAATAGACCTTGGTGCTAGGCCTACAGACTACAGCATCGGCAACCACGAAATAGGTGCACTAGTTATTGGCTGAGCCGGCAAACCCTAATGGGACCTCGAGCCTCTGATGGTACATGTACCTCCAAAGAGTTTACCATAATAATACTCATAACACTGTAAAACTCTCTGGTACCTTTGTGCAGTCTGCCCTTCAACATGAATCACGAACTGACAATCTCCAGCATCAAAATACTGAATTGATCTTCTTCTGTCTTTATCTTGCAATCAGACATTGTACTTTTACCTAGGCTAGAAAATGAGCCTAATGAAGAGTATGAAGACATAATGTATGCGTTACTCTTTCTCACTTGATGAAACATTCCTTTGCACAAGTCAAACAATTGCTTTAACAATTATAATAGATTCAACACACAAAAGAAAAAGTATGAATCATAAAAGGATTTTTTCCCCATTTCTGAAGAGAACAAAATCACAAGAGGATTTAGAATAAAAGGGGGAACAAAATGAAAGCCAAACTGATAAAATTATTAACGATATCTTTATGTACTTAAATGACTACACATTTATTTAAATAGAAAGGAAGGCCCTAGGCTAATGTATCTTTACGAGAAGGGAAAGGTTAAATAATGCTCTAAAATCACATTTCCAACTTCTGACTAGTACAAGGAAGCCAAAAAACTAAACAATGCATGGAGAGCGTGGACTTTAAAAAAACAACAACTGCAGAATTATTATCTTAGAAAACCCCCCAGCAACTCTCAAATATTATGAGGAAAAAAAAACCCGCACACGGCCAGACAGTCGGGTGAAGCCCCTGGTTAACTACTACTGCCCCAACTTTATGGATATTTGTATCTGCATAATATTATATGCCACATGCACCTTTTCCCTGCACTGAAACTTTAGCCCAAGTCTCAAAAGTTTGATTACAACATCTGAAGTATGGCCCAGTATGTTTATAAACCAACCATTCATTCAGAAAAGGATAAATGATCAACAGACTACTGAATAAATGACACCTCTTTTTGCATCATCAGGTTCAAGAGCCTAAGAAGCCAAACTTGCAACAAAAATAAATAAATAAATAAATAAGAGCCATTCAAGTACTGGAGAATATTTTTTAAAGAGTTTATCTTGTGTTAATCTTTATTTGGAAATACAGTGTCATTTAAAGAAAAAAGATTATCAAAAACAAAATAAAGACCATTAACAATAACAAACGCCCTTTCAAAGATCTTGCAAATTTTGAACTTCCAGAATTATTTCATTATTTATTGTTATTTATTAAAAATAACATTTACTTGGAACGGAGTTTTTAGAAAATAAAGTTTTAACAGTGTTAAAATGAAATATATGAGGAATCGTCTATTTCCTAGTGGGCTAGACCTATCAAACAAACAAACTACAGCAGACCCCCCCTTGAACTTGGGAAATTGATAAGATAGATCAATTTTTACATGATTCTTGACAGAGACAAAAAAAAGCTCGATAACAATATTCAGGGATGATGACATAATGGATACTTGTCGATATGATTTTTGTTGTATTCTGAAATCACTATGAAATGAGAGAGAGAGAGAGAGAGAGAGCGAGAGAGAGAGACAGAGACAGAGAGAGAAAGAGAGAGAGAGAGAGAGAGAGAGAGAGGACAAAAGTGACCGATATAATATGTGTGTGTGTGTGTGTGTGTGTGTGTGCGAGATGATTAATTTGTCAAACAAAAATTACAATATGAACAGTATCAAACAGAGGCAGAGGACAAGAAAACAGCTACCTCACATACAGATATAGGGCATGTGATTAAATGTTAGCTGCCTTGCCTGGGAGAAAGATTCAACCATCAACATTTTTAGACCTGTGGCCAACTACTCAAAAAAAGAAAAAAAAGAAAAAAAAAGAAGAAAAAAAAAGGACAAAATTCTTACATAGAATTTAACTCCACAGAACTGTACAAATTCCCCCCATCCCCCAAACTCACACAAAAATTAAATCCAGGAGTGTACATACTGTTGTTTACTTTGTAGTAAGGCATGTCTAACAAAAATACAAACTCATCAATTGCACAGAATCCACTGAGGCACGTATTGTGGTCAGTGGCACATTATCAAATCCAAAACTATTCTGTTAGTGTATGTAACTTTGAGAACCGTCGTTTAGCCTAATTACATTATATATGTGTGAGGCTCGATCTACTTATATAATAATATGTGCAACCCCCCTTCGCCAATACCCATGACACCAAAGTTCATTATGCTCCCACCGCAATTCCAAAATAAAAGTTATTTAAGGCTCCTTGGAATTATTATTCAAAAGCGCACGCAACTAATGTACGTCAAGAATGGGTTGGGGCCGGGTGTGATTAAATTCCCTCGTCGAGGCCCAGGTCGTAAGGCCGTAGGCGGTAAGTAATGACAGGTTGACCTGAAATAAAACCCGACGGGAAAGTATGGCAAAACGATTGTATCATATTTGACGCGTTGTGCGACTTGGCACGCGTGCTTCTTTTCTCAGCCCTTTAACTTTCCCACAACGACAAAAAAATCTTTGATTTTATTACTCAGACACATTTTCCAACCTAATGCATATTTTACTCAACTAGGCTACAGACACAATTCACACCCGTCAGAATTACGAACTGATCTGTACAGTACAACTTGCAATATAATATATAATAGAAAAAAGTCTGATCAAGTTCTGTGGAACTTGTTGCAGGGGACAATTGCGGTATTGTAACGTTTTTTGGGTTGTTTTATTTTTGGACACGGGTGTTTGTCCTTCACGACTTAACTTTCTTAAAACTGTTGCCTTGGCTTACAATAATAACACATTTGGTACAGTTCACTACCACTGTTAGGCCTAAACACTATAATAAACAAAAATAAATCACCCAAAACAGCTCTATACAAATATGAAAGATAAAATTATAAAATTACAAGAAATTATCTGCATTTGGCAAAGAAATTCAACAGCCTAAAAACTATGCTCCAGAAAACGGCAAAATGATGCTTTTAAACAAATGAAACTGACACTGACACTCACTGACAGTATTCTTAATCAGGCACACATACAGAATGTCCCTCTAACAAAAGATATGATTTGTAACTTTACTTTAAAAAAAAAAATCTCTACTCTGGATTGAATTCAAATCTTTTCTTTTATCTTAAAGACCCCTGTAAGCCATTCCAGTGGTTCCATATCAATGGCAATCCATGATCCACCTTTGAGTAGACAACTGAAGTCATTGCTCCGACAAAGACAATATATATAGAAAAGCATTGAACTACAAACTTGAAAAAAGATAAAAACCTGTAAAAAATGTTCAAAACTTAACTAAAGATTTACTCAACTGCACAAAATGAACTGCATCCCATATCCACAGTTCTCCGTGAAATATTTTGATAAAGTGAAATAGCATTATAAAGGTAGCAAAATGAGCTCTGATGTTGATAGAATACAATGAAAAATGATGACAGTTAAACTATAATTTGCGATGTCACTTTATAAGAGCAAGACTAGGGATCATGGACGTCACCTATCACTGGTGACATATAGATTCCTTGATAGAGTAGGTTTCAGATATTGATTTGATGAAGTGGTAATCATTTGCCTTACAGTAAGGACATATAATCATGCGACTGTATTGACTGAAGTAATCCAACCCATTTGAAATGTCGATGACTGCACGTCGACAATGTTTGCAGGTAAGCCTCTTCTGACAACACGGCATCGCAGCAAAGATATCGTAGGTGTACAATGTACCAACCACAAGCGAGGATCCATCCCATGGTTTTTTACATGCTGAACATTTGGCTTCTGCTGCACCCTCCAGACATCCAATGCACACAGAGTTCAAAAATTGAATCCGGCCCTCCCAGATCATCTGAACAACATACTGATCATAAGCTTGAGGAGAGAGAAACAGGGTACCATCCACAAGTGGAAATTTATCAAACACTGGCAACTGAACTTTGCACAAAACACACCGCAGAGCTGTCATGCGCTTGGTGGTAAGATTGCTCAATACAAAGTTACGAGTATCTTCATCTTCCTGCACATCATCAATATGAATATTGTACGGATTCTGTTTATACCTTGGAAGGGCATTGAATGCCGACAAATCATGTCTGTGGCGAAATATTCCTGGCTGAGCTGGATCAAAAATGTCCCCCTTTTTGTTTTTGAAGTATATATTCCCTCCTGTGGGAGAGCTAGATAATGGAGAAAGGGACCCTGCCGAACTTGGTATGCTTCCACTACTGCTGGCCTGACTGCCCACACTACCTGTGCTACTGACACTATTGGTGCGAAGGCGAGGAAAGGGGTTCGTCATTTGAGTATTGGCAGTACCTTGACCATTCAGAGCAACATTGTCAAGCACCTCAGAATCGGTTCCATTCTCGCTTTGACTTGTACTGTTGTTTCTGCTCCTGTTCTTACTGTTCCCAAGCACTGTAGGACCAGTGGAACCAGTGGACTGGTGAGCCGAATTGTTATTTATGGTGTTGTCACTACCACGGCGCTTTGCTATAATGACTGTTGGGGTTGTTGGTTGAATCGTCTTTTTACCTATTTTCGAAGCATTGTCAAGATTTTGAGGTTGGTTGTGATGGCCATGGTTGTCCAGCTGATGCTGGTTGGCTACAGCATTATTGTGGTTGTTGTGACTAGACTTGTGATTTGTGCTCACGACAGGCATTGGTTTATCATTCTTCTTTTTATTTTTTCTTGCTTTTCTCGCGTTATCATTCATAGGAGCAGGGAAATAATCTAAATCCTTGCGCAAGTGTCCCCTCCCACACTTACAATCACAAGCTTTGTAAGCTAAATCATACCCCTTTTTTGTCCACAAGTTCTGCAACCGTTGCTTCTCACTCCAGCTGCGCGCACGTCCGCACGATCGTAAAAACGATAACACAGATTGTTCCCATTCAATAAAACAGTCTTTATGCATCCAGTTACCTTCTTTGCAATTTTCATTGTTGCACACAACTCGAACCGCATCCATAGGGTCTGTGGGATCAATGGGATCATCACTGCAACCAGCAGGTACACAACAAGGTTGGAACCTTGCCTCGGCGTGATCCCCATTGTTGTGGTGGTCTTCGCGATCTCTCATAAAGTTTACATGCTGACCATTCACGTTATTATTGTGCACATCCTCGTGAACATTGCGGTGCCCTTTATGGTGCTTGGTATTAGGCATTATTAACAGTTCAGGATAAACCCACACGTATTCTTTCACAAACAGAAAACCGCACTTCCAAAGACGATGCACAACTGCCGGTAGACAACCTTCTCTCTCAGTTCACAGTGCCGACTCGACCAAGCGATGTTTTGATCCAAAG
Organism: Aplysia californica; assembly: GCF_000002075.1. NCBI lineage: Eukaryota > Metazoa > Mollusca > Gastropoda > Aplysiida > Aplysiidae > Aplysia > Aplysia californica. The sequence goes on along the minus strand of NW_004798053.1, from coordinate 82,602 downwards.
GAGGTGTGTCAGTCGCGGGCTAGAATTATGAGATGTAACAGCAAATCTGATTGGCTTCTTGAAGCGACGCCGGTCAGCGGCGTATTTCATTGGTCGATCCTCCTGGCAAGAACGTTCATTCTGTTTACATCGAGAATCCCAGTTTGTAGGTCAAGGTCTCAAATCTTGCCGGCAAGCCGAAAACGTAAACACTCTATAAAACTCGCGTGCTCCGCATCGTTGTTCGTTGTTCGGCCATCGTATCGTGAGTACTTGCGACTTTGAAGTAAACTGTACCTATATTGCACCTTTAGTATTTTGAACGGTATAAATATAGTACAACTACAAAGCTGACCATGAGGCAATCGTTGAATCAGTGATCGTAATAGTAATAGATCTATACTAATAATAGTGATGACAGACCGAACATGCCATTACAATGTTCCCTCATCCCTTTTCATTTTGACTCATACATGTGAAAACAAGCAAACGATGCACACAGTCTTTCGCAAACCTACAACCCCCTGTCCCTTTACTTGTACTCTAACATTATTTATTATTATTCAACTATGAAGGTATAGGGCCCACCCCCGCCCGCGCTCACACGCACACGCGCGCGCACACACACATACACACACACACGCGCGAGCGCGCGCGCGCGCACACACACACACA
>NW_004798053.1:78248-79623 GCF_000002075.1 Aplysia californica | reverse complement strand
CCCAACCCCCCCCACACACTCACAGAAGAATAACATATCAAATAAGAGCATATAGATCTAGATCTAGATCTAGATCTACAAGACGGCGACGAAAAGATGTAAACTTTTTTTGTAGAAGAGAAAAAGACACAACTCTAGACCTATAAATGATAGGCTAATGGAAACAATTTCTCTTGAAGCCTTCGGACTTCTCCCTATAACAGTGTTGTTACAAAACACAATAATAGATCATATTATTGTGTCTTGAGCAAGGTACACAGACTGAACACTTTTGGGTGGGTGGTGGGTGCTCTGGTGTGATTTGCTCCTTATTCAAGCATCTATCGTGTTTGTGTTTTCAAAATCTCTTTTAAGACCTCTTACCTTCGAGGCTTATATGACCTAAATGTGTTGCAAAACTCTGGACCTAGATCTGATCTAGATCTAGATCTACATTGCATGACGAACTGACACAATCAATTATAAATTTAAAGCAGACCTTCTCTTTACAAGTAGGCTACATCTAGGCCAAAACCAACTTAGCTTAAAATGCGAGAGCTGACAGCAACGGCATGAGAGAGAGAGAGAGAGAGAGAGAGAGAGAGAGAGAGAGAGAGTAAACGCTCAGCTCTTGCTGTTTGTCCAACATGAACAGTCATGGCTTCGCGTTCGACTCGCTTCTTCGCTTACTGCGCTCAGCAGTCAGGATGGCCGAGCGGTCTAAGGCGCTGCGTTCAGGTCGCAGTCTACATCTGTAGGCGTGGGTTCGAATCCCACTTCTGACATATTTTTTTCTTCCAAATTTTGCCTGCGACCGAACTGACTTTTGACTTCATATCATAGAGCACAATGAAAATGTTTTCGCATTTAAAGGAGACCATAATTTATTTTCTGTTCCCTGAGACACACAAAACAGCAATCGACTACTGGTATGTTCTTGGTCATAATACAAAAATGTAAGCATGCAATGTGAATCCTGTCTGAAAAGAAAATCAGTCCTCCTTTTTCTCTTGAATGTTTATTTTCTCAACCCTAGCCAAAAGACATGCCTAAAGACAGTATGTCAAACGGTGATAAAATGTATAAAGAGCTTAAGTTGGAAAAATGTATGGTAAATTCAGAACTAATTCTTAAATTTATGCTGCTATAAACGTCGATACATACAGCTGCGAAATTACTACTTCTGCTCCAGTGAAATTGTGCATCGAAAGAAACTAGGGCCTGTATGTATGCTTTATAATAGATGGATGAAGTTGACTATAGATCTATGTTTTACGTTTTAGTTTTAGTTAGGGTTTCACGGCACTTGCAACATAAGACGGTTTTATAAGTGAGGAAGATTAGAGTCGTTACAAGATAGAAACAACCCCCCCCCCCCCCACACACACACACATGC
>NW_004798053.1:69423-76148 GCF_000002075.1 Aplysia californica | reverse complement strand
AAAAAACTCCCAAAATTAAAAAAATAATCAGAGAAACAACTACAATACCATGGATGATAAAACTAGTAGAAACAGAGGGACTCCAAGGCCATCCTATTTCCCAGACGAAGTTCTACCGATGCTCATTGTAAGTGTAAGAGAGCAAGGAATTTTCCTTTCCCTGATAAAAAAAAGGAAATAGCTCTAATAATAAATATTGTTTAGGTCTTTGGTTTTTCCACTCGTGACCTTGAACGAAACAGCAAAATGACAGCAACCCTCGCAAGAAAACACTATCGTGCTTACTTTTCATATTCAAAATTATAAAAAAAAAGTATTATGCAAAACGCCCAATTACATAACACAGCATGATATGTAATGAATGGTTGCAGAACGTCTCCACACTAGATCTATAGCTCGTAGAAACTCCACCCAAACCTTCATACATGAGTCATATTCAAAGTTTGTCTGCATCTTTAGTCAAAAAGATTTACAGCTATTTTTGTCGGAAAGCAGCATAAAACCAACTAATATAATATGTTCAGAGATGGAATGCGCCTGAAAATGGCCGCTAGTAATCTTGGCCACAATATATAAATGGTTGGAGTTGATTCAAACGAATAAAATCTACCTTTATGCCAACTGCACAGACTGGAATTAAAACATACTAGACTGGGCACTGCCATGGCCACCGCTCTTTGCTCTTTGTAAATCATATTTTAAAAAAAAAGAAAAAAAACTTCGTTGCCCCCCCCCCGTTCAGTTGATTCTCAAAAGAGACATTTGGTAAGCTCCACGTGAATCGGAATTTCATCATAGTGCACACTCGTGGATATTACTATTATCATACTACATTGGATATATCATAATAACACTACAAGTCTATGGCTAACCTGTCACTTCTGTAAGGGCATAATGATATTATTATAAGAATGTTCCCAAGAGAAAAAAAAAAGGGACAGCCAACCAACAGGGCGTGGAAGAGATGGTTGGGGGACTGTGCGGGAGGATCGAGCCGTTCACTTGTGTAGAATAGCTGAACGCGCACAGTGTACGGGAACGGGGTGCCAAGGAGGAGATGCGGGGTGCCCATTGCGGATGGGGTCGGGTCGGGTTGGGCGGGATGATCGCCCGACTCGTCACCTGAAAAAAAAAGCGTTTCTTTTGGGGCGACGAGTCGGGCGCGATTGGCTTGTCCCATGTCCTATGATAGCCGCTTTGCAACCTCACAATCTGGCTAGCAAACCGACCCGATCCGACCCCCAAACGGGCACCCCGTAAGGCTACTAGATCTCTAGATTCTATTCTCGTTTGTTCAAACTCTGGACAGATGACTTTTTTTTTTCGCGCAAACTGTGAGAAGACACGATAAAACAAGCTGGGATATTGCATAATTGTAAATCAGATGGGACATTTTTTAGTCTGGAAATTGCGTGGTCATGTGGTATTTCAAAGTGTTTCTGTTTTAATTTCTTTTCCTTTTTTATTCAGCAGTTTAAAAAATACAATAGAAACTTACATTTACATACCAACATCACACACAAGCAGAATTCTCTTCGCATTTAAATAATAGTGTAGATGTACATGACATAATAGTCGTTCAGCTGTTTAAATGCACTAAACTCAGCATCTTGTGGTATCGGTTGCACATGCTCAGGAAATGTTGCGTAAAAATTTAACTTTAAAATGTTGAAAAAAAAACCCACGAACAAAACAAACCAAACAAGAAAAGATCCACATTTCTCCTGAAAAATTTTGGTTCCATTCTGGGCTTAGTACATTTTGACAGCTTGCTGACGATTAGTTGTAGTTTTGGGAAGGAGATAGGCAGACATCCGGGAGAACAACAGTCAACAGTTATAATATATTATTATTATCATTCATCATCGGCATCTACTTCACACAACGATTATATAGTACACAATATATCATGATTCGTTATTAGAATCTGTATCACGGACCAAGACAATCACAGGTTGGTTCGAATATATCTCTCGTGAAAGCAACCATCATGTTGATCAGAACCAACAACAATGTTGTAGCTTTCCCAGAATGGTTATATAGCGATAAGAGCGCGATGCCAGTGGAAAAGAATTCCAACCATAGTAAAAACAAAGAGATAACATTGCTCCATTCCTTTTTTTTTTAACTTCCTAAAACAAACTACATTTCAAAGATATGTTATCCACAACATATTTTGTTGACGTAAAGAAACAAAGAACTATACATTGATTTTCGTGTGAGGTGAGAAGCATTACAAAAAAAGATAATTTAAAAAATATAATAAAATGCTGCAGAGGCAAAAGGAAAAAGGGACTAAAAGGCTACAAAACACCCATCCATACACTTTTAGAAAAAACGAGGCCTTTATCTGGTCTTCAGGCAACCACAGATTTTTTTCATATTTCTCAACACTGAGAACATTTACGTAAAGGGGCAGCCATAAAGTGCAAGTTCCACCCAGGTCCACTGTTCGACGGAGTAGATACACAACCACAACAACAAAATAATAATAAATGTGATACAACAACAACAACAACAACAACAACAACAACACGATTATTCCTTCGTCGTACTTCACCAGCATCCGACCACACGACCAAACACTGAGGCTTACAGTTTTATACTAATACCGTACATGTGTACTTCGGTTCTGAAAGATCATTTTACAGGTACAAAAGTACGTAAAATAAGGGGGGGGGGTGAATTTATTGATCCCTTTTCCATACCAATCTGCTGCTGTGTACATACATAATATCACACACAGACACACACTTTGTCCTTTTCCTGGACGTCATCCCATCTCCTTTGTCAATCGTTTGTAGGCCCACAAAAGCTTCACACATAAATACTACAGGTTAACAATTTTCCTTCAGCCAGGACATAAAAACACAGGTGAAGAAAGCAAAGAAACAATAAAGCTTTCTCTAAATGAAATCACACGCTGAGTTTTTTTCCTTCACTTTATCGATTGCAATCAGTCCTTCCTGGAATGTGGCAACACATCCTTCGTGAATGGAAGTATCAAAAACACGTAGGGGGCACAACTTCAGAACGACGCATAATAAAATAGGTCATTGTAAGTCAATCATTGAGTCCAATGTAATGAGTCAGAAGAGTAAGCAATGAAAATGAAACAACCAAAGAATGTTTCCAGTTAATTAAGACAATCGCAAGTGATTTACAGTAATAACAGTGCGTGAATGTCGTAAACGATGTTATAATAAATCAAACGAAGAACCCCCCCCCTCCCCCTCAGAAAATTTAAAACAAAAACCCAGTGACAACTAAAAACCCGTCTCTATGGCAAGTGGACCCTTACACTGCACACAAGAACGACCGATAGCGTGATCCAGGTCTTCCAGTTATGCATATGTAAAAAGCATAAACAGCCAAAAACAAAACAAACAAATAAAAACGTCCCTCCTTTAAAAAAAAACAAAAACAACAAACGAACAAACGCCAGCCCTTATACATGGGGCAGGACATAAGAAAATAAAAAGATGCCAGCACATCTTCCCCCCCCCCCCTCACATGTCCACCCCCCCCACAAAAACATCCCAACAACAACAAAAAGCAAACAATACAAACCTACAACCCCCCCCTCCCTTTCCATAAACAAGTCCAAAGAAAAAGCAACCCCAACCACCCCCACCCCTGAAAAACACAAACAACATAAGACACAACAATAAACAAACAAAAAGCCCAGGATGAAAGAAATGAAAAAAAAAAAAAAAAGCAGAGACTTAGAAAATGTTTCATTCGTCTCGATCTAATTCATCTCGGGCAAGAAAATGAAACAAACCCATTACAAATCCACAAACAACCACTTTGGCAGAAGCCAGTTGCCCCCGTTCATAAAGTAAAAGTAACACACACTCCCACGTCGCCTAAGAACTATTTTGTCCAAAGTGTACTTAAGTAAAGAGGCACTTTGGATAAAAATAGTTCTGAGGCGACGATTTGTTTACACCTCTCGAATGAAACGGAAGTACAGACGGGAGTTCTAAAAACATATCTAATACGACGAAGGATGTCACACAGCCGACGAAGGATGTCACACAGCCGACGAAGGAAAAGATGAAAGGGGAGACCTAATAAAAGAAGGGAACATGACATACATGTAGAACCAAAGCACAAAACAACCCAGGCAAGAGGAATGGCAAGAGGCAGAATGTAGGTCCGAGAAACAACGTCCAACTGCTGGAAAGGCTATTAAGAAGAATCAGAGAGTGAACGAAATTTTGAACAATTGACTCAGCAGTTGGAAAAACTTTTGGAGACCGTAATTTGTTGTGTTTTTCTTCACTCCGCAACCCACAGGCAGTATAAGTGATAACAAAATATAGTCGTCAACAACATCAACAAGGACCTTGCAAAATTATTAGAGTTCTCTTCAAAATTAGCTGGGGATAAAACGCTTGGAAATTCCACCTTGAAAAAGAGCCCACAAACATGTATAAGAACAGACAGTTACAGGACCCTCCCCCTCTCCATCTTCTTCCTCGACGAACCGTATTGTGAAGTAAATAATTTCACAATAAATGTTGTAGAATTTCAGGGGATGTAATATCTCTCTCTTTCGTTCATTCCTTAAAGAAGTCAAACTCCAGTCATCATGTTATGATAAACGTAATAGATCCACGAGGGACATTCTGGGTGAATATACTAAAACAACATAAAAACACGAGACCAACGGAACAGGGGCTAACAAAATGAAATAATTTCCATGATCACATTATCTCCCTAGGTATGAGGTTAGAAATGAACAGGAAAAAACAAACAAAACAAAGACAAAACAAAACAAAAATACCCCATCTCATCCCACTAGGTTCTTAAAGAAATCATTTCTATGATCACATGAGCTCCCACGTATGAGCTTTGAAATGAATAGGACCCAAAAAAAAAAAGAAAAGAAAAACGCATCTCAGCCCAAAAGGTAAAAAAAATAAAATCATTTCCATAATCAAATGGACACCCCAGGAATGAGGTCAGAAATGAACAGGAAAAAAACACATCTCAGCCCACTAGGTTCTTTAAAAAAATAAACACATTGTCATTTCTATGAGCACATGATCTCCCCAGAAATGAGGTTAGAAAAGAAAAGATAATCTGTGCCCATATTGGGTTCTTAAAAATCAAATCTAGTAACTTTTCAAACAAGAAATGAGACCCAATGGCTAGGAGAGGGAATTCGCTTCTTGCTCAATTTGCTGAAGGATCTCCTTTTCCAGGGCGTCGTCGTCATCCTCGTCATCGTTCTCCCCTCCCACCAGCTCGTAATCCTGCAGCTCCTGCTGCAGCTCCTTCTCCCAGTCTTCTCCTGTAAAGGAGGAACAAGAACAGAACACTCGTTAGTGTCAACCGTTAGGGCGATATAATGGGGCACAGAAGGACATACTTCTAGAAAACACTCGGTAGTGTCAACCGTTAGGGTGATATAATGGGGCACAGGAGGACATACTTCTAGAAAACACTCGATAGTGTCAACCGTTAGGGTGATATAATGGGGCACAGGAGGACATACATCTATAGAAAACACTCGATGGCGATATAATGGGGCACAGAAGGACATACCTATTAAAAAAAAAAACACTCGATAGTGTCAACCGTTAGGGTGACATAATGGGGCACAGAAGGACACACTAGCACCTATAGAAAACACTCGACCGTGTCAACTGTCAGAGCGATGTGTGGAGTACAGAGGGACACACGTATGGAGAACGTGTTAACTGTCAGGGCGATGTGTGGGGTGCAGAATGATACAAATGTGACAAGTACACAAACATTAAGTCACACAAAAGGACAGTTACATAGAAAGACATGAGTCATAATGACTGTTTGTTTGAGTGAAGAGAAGCACACCGACGCAATAATGTTCATATAGTGCAGGACAGAGGTAAGACTTTTTTGTCTTTCATCAATATAAGCGTTTTACGGCACTTGCAATGCATCAAGGTCATATAAGTGCCGAAGATTAGGGGTGTTACAAGAGAGTAAAAAACACAAAAAAGGAGGAGGAGAGATGAGGACAATAGATGTTTGACAGGATCGAAGGAGCAAACCACACCAGAACACCAACCAAAGACTCAGTAATATTCTCTTAAGACGTTTATCTCGATATTACTTGTTATAATCACAAACAGACTTACAAAATGAGATAACTTGATCAGTTCATCACTTTTAATTTTAATAATAATAATAATAATCAATTTTAATATACTAAATCGGAAACACGTACAAAAATCGACGTAAATACCACGTGTAACAGTTAAATAAACCCTACATGCACGCAGGCTATAAACACCACAATAGGGCCACGGTGCAGTATTAGTACACTATGTACTGGTTTAATCCTCCAGAACCTGACCTTGAGTTCAGCGTTAAAGAAATAATGAAAATTGAAATGGTATAATAATATATGGAAATAAATTAAATAAATTACTTTTATTTCAGAAAGATTTGTAAAGTGTCTGTTTCTCGACAGCAAGTTTTAGTCTGACAGAGAACACTGAATTATATAGTCCATCAATGATTTTGTATAACTATTCCTTTGATTTCATGGTCTTAAATTTGACGTGCCAAAGATGGCATATGCGGTCCTTGGGAGTTAAACCCACAGTTAACATAAGCATGATATTATAAGTTCTACAGTGGGGGTCATGTCACTGTGGTCAAACCAGTTTTTCGATACATTGGGACTGGGTTAACACATTTATAGCTGGAAAAGGGTTAGGATATATATA
>NW_004798053.1:64555-69323 GCF_000002075.1 Aplysia californica | reverse complement strand
CAGCTTGCACTGTATGCTTCCGCGGAAGCTGAGAATGTTTCTGAGAGTTCTCAGAGGGTCTGCTGGGGTAATAATGGTTGTAAAGCACCTAGAGCAAGCTCTTGAGCATGGATATGCGCTATATAAATGCAATTATTATTATTATTTGTTTCTTCACGTTAATTCTTTGAGGACGCACAATCTGTACAACGGGCCAAACTTGAAGGCATCCTGTTTTGGAGCGTAATTTCGTTCTTCATACACATTTTACAATCATGTTTTCCTAATCTGAGACTTTAATAATAATAATAATAATAATAATAATAATGATAATAATAATAATAATAATAGTAAAATGATTAATAATAATACAAAAACAATTATGATAACAACAACAACAACAATAATAATAATAATAATATCCCATGACTTACATGCGAGTCTAAAATCAGCAGGATTATTTAGCATGCTTGTTATCGACTCTTCCAAAATTCCATTAAAGTTAGTACTTTTGGTACGCTGCTCTTTAGGCTAAGCTCTCCCACTTAGAACACGTGTTAAATACCAGCAAAACACAAAACAGCATTAAAAATATTTTAAAAAGCGTAAAGATAGCCAAGCTAAAAGCCCCCATTTTAAAACAACAAAAAGGGAATGCACAATAGACGGGTAAAGGCAGTTTGAAGACAGCATAATCTGTGAAGATTTCAACAGCTTTCTTTGCCTCTGGGAACAAGACCCCTCTATGTATGTAAACATGTAATTTACGTGTTTTTGTTTCATACGTGCATTTCAAGCCAACGCCATCAAGGTAAAAAAACAAAAACGAAAAAACAACAACAACCCAAAATACAAAAAACAAAACAAAAAAAAACAAAAAAAAACCCAACAAATTTCTTATTTTTTCTGTAACCACCGGAAGCAAAGAGGAACGAGAATGCAAACAGAAAAAGGTTCAGTTAGATCTAAAATTACTTTTCGCAAGTTTCACAGTCTGAGATTATTTATAACATACGAAATGCACAAGACAAGAACAGCACCAAGGACGTTTTGTAACGGCCTTTTGAACTTGACAAAAAGAACATTGTGAGCTCACGTAAACAAGAGGATCTCTATTTTACGATGATTCCGTTCAAGAAACTCGCATGCCACGCATTTCTAAAAATCGATCTTTTTGTTTTCCTGTAGATGCAGATCTCTCTTCGTCACAACCTTTTCGACGTGAGGATTGGACCGTAATAAGTACAGTCCTACCCTCACATCGGAAAGATATGTGACGGAGAGATATGTGGTCACGGAAAAAAACAACAACCCCCCTCCCCCCAAAAAAAAACAACAACAACAACAAGAAAAAGAAAAACCTAACCAAAACAGCAGCAGCAACAACAACAAACAACTCCCCCCCCCCAACCACAAAAACCAAACAAACACAAAAACATAACCAAACAAAACACACCCAACTGACCCCCCCCCTCCCCCCTCGATTTTAGAAAATTGTGGCGTAGGGTTTCTTGAACAGAACCGTAGATGAGTGCGACAAGAACGTCGCATGTCCGCGAACATTGGATCATTAATTTTTTGTCTATTATAGACCTAGCGCCAACTTCTGTGTGCACACAGCTCTCTAATCGCTTTACGCTTACACAAATCCAAGAATAAATTATGTGTTCATATGTATGAAAGTCATTGTACAATTTTGTGGACAAATTAATCTTTGCTCATATGCACAAACACAAACATAAACCCACACACGCGCGCGCTCACACGCACACTTATTTACCAGCATACACCCCCACACCACACACACAGAATCTCTCTTTTATCATACAAACACAAACATGATGAGTGAGCACATATACAACAATGTACATAATATTATATATTATGGTGTAATAAAATACACAATGCTATCCGTAGGTTGGTGTTGCTACAGAATTTGTAGAAGAAGCTGAGGGGAGGGCGGGTTGAGTGGAGTAGTTGGAAGGGTAGGAGTGAGACGATGTATTATGGTCAAAGAAATCTCAAGAGGTGGAGTGCAGGGGTATAACGGACGTATAGTATGTGAGTAGAGAGGATCAATGCGTGCGACAGCACCACATCTATCGTAACTTGGGTTTTTCCAATATTACAGGAGGAACAAACCTGTCCCCACCCCCATCCTTAAAAAAAAAAAAAAAGAACCAATATATCAATCACAAATACCTCGAATTTCCCCTTCAATCAAAAGTGTATTTTCACAAAATAACCGCGCGACTCGTGAGATTTTTTCACAGTACCTTCCCAATACCCTGGAATATTTATGTCAAAAAGTGATTTTAGCCAAACCCGAGTTACGACACTTGAGCTGCTACACCGCAAGCAAGAAAAATACATGGCAAGTGATACTTCTACAAAAAAAAAAAAAATCAATAGTCAGGTCTGGTTTCACGGTTCATCCCAAAGAGCTAGAAAGCCTTAAAATTCATTTTCGGAGAGCGAGCAAAGTGAACATAAGTACTGTATGTACATTTTCCTGAGAAAAAAAAAATGCTCCTGGTTTTATGTCAGCAGTGCTCTGCAAGGAGGAGTCACAGTTTAAAAGGAACATGACAAAAAAGAAATCACTAGGACTTTAACGTGAAACAGCAAAGAAAAAACGGCCTAATCTTTTTTGACGAACGGAATACGGGTTTCTTGAAATGATGAGTTGCATCGTCATGTTCATGCATGTTCTTAATCAATATGACAACATTTCCCTCATCAATACTAATTTGTTTTGTTTAGGAACTTTTTTTACGGCACTCGCAACATAATTTGGTCAAATAAGTACCGACGATTAGAGATGTCATTAGAGAGTAACAAACACACAAAAAGAAGGAGAGATATTAACCATTGTTTGATGATAAGAAAGAAGGAGCAAACCACATCAAAGCACCCGCCAACCATCTCTGGAGAAGCAGCTGTAGGATTCAACACGAAGACTTAGAAACACAACACCACCCCACCCCTCCTCAACAAAGAAAATAAAAGAAAGACAGAAGCAGCACGGTGGGAAAAAGGTTGGACCAACAGGGGCACCCTCCCACCATCTCCGGAGTTGGAGTTGAGGTAGAAGGCTGAAGAAAACTCTGAAGAGCTGCAGGGCCGAAAACCCAGGGTTTGAAGATACAGATCCACAAGACAGATACGTACACACACACACACGGACATACATACACAAACACGTATACACACACACACACACACACACACACACGTACACACACACACACACACGTACATACACACAGGCACGCACATACACAGACACGTTCACACACATACACACACAAAAACACATACAAGTACACATACACATACAAAAACACATTTGATAAATGACATAAAACACCACACACAGCACGAGCAAATGTAATTAATAACTCTATAAAAACACAGATTATAACTATGGTCAGACTGGGACTACTCTATCGTGTCATAGACACGCCCAAGGCACTATTATAAAACTTTGTCAGGGACGTTGAACTGTAAAGGAAAAACATAATATACATATACATGTACTTTAAAAATGGAAACTAGCACCGGATTAACAGCCCATAAGATTTGCATAATACATTAGCATAACGGTTCCACATGGCAACAACCCGAAAGCAATTATTTTCCACCACCGAGAGAAATGTCAAAGCGACAAAGAAAAGAAGCAGCCATCAGTCAGAAGCAAATATAAATGTATACATAGGCTTGTTCTACCCGCGGAAACAAAGGGGGAATGGCACAAAAAGAGATGTCAAAAATAGAAAACAAATTCCATGCCCATCGTCACCCACATAAGAAGGTGATAAACCAAGGGAAACTAGGGTTTCAAAAGAAAAGCCCACGCATACATTTGAAACCAAACGAAACAAAAGTGAAAAAAAAACAAAACCCAACAACCCCCGAGCTCACAATTACAAAGCAACCAGAAGAATTGAAATTGTGTGGGTTTTTTTTTTTTACCCTTTAAAGCAAAAGGGGGGGGGGGGACCCAATTTAAGAGGGATGTTCCAAGAAAGGAAGCTCGCCCACAGATAGCGCCAAGCCAAACAAATCGATAATGTATCCCTCGTTTAGTACTCGCGTGAGTCACTCCGGCTTCATTAGAACAATAGTTACCCAAGTCGCCAACTGCTGACCTCTGAACCCGTGACCCCTACGCTCTCCTCACTCCTTCATCTCCATGAGTTCGTCCATCAGCTCTTTCTCCCAATCCTCATCGCTAGGAATCTCCTCCATAGCCATCTCCATCACTGAGGGAGGCGGTGTAGGAGGTTAAGGGTGAGCAAAAGAGGAGCACATCTACACGATAAGGTTTTTTAGTTTTTAGTAAGATGAGAGTTTACGGCACTTGCAACAACACAAACATAAGTACCGTTTAGTTTAGTAGAGGTTTTACGGCGCTCGCAATTGCATTAGGTCATATGAGCGCCAAGGGGTGGATGTCAACAGAGAAGTCCTTACAGGGAATCAGACTTACTCTGCTCACCTCTCTAGACTCAACAGCACAAAGTCTACTTCGACTATCAAGGCACCCAGGAAATAGTGGGTCAAAGAGTGTGACCAACATACAAAAGAAGTAGATGAAAAACGACAATAGTAAGGATTAGAAAAGAAAAAACAACAACACACCAGACGTTCCCTGTTGTAGATCAGGCCCAGTTATGAGCGTGGCATTGATGAATCAGCCCATTTACAATTCTACAGTGCATGAACGAGAAATGTCCCCCCTTTGAGAATGGCCAAAAGACACTTCAGTCAGTGGCACCGCCCGGGG
>NW_004798053.1:63335-64412 GCF_000002075.1 Aplysia californica | reverse complement strand
CACACACACACACATACACAATTTAAATAAAAATTTAAAAAAAATAAAGAAAAGAAAAAAAAAGAGATAAAGACGTTTGGTAGGAAAGAAGTAAACCATACCAGAGTACCTGCCAACCACCCACCGACACACGATAGGGGAAAACTTTTTGTGCAGTGTAAAAATAAGACTGACAGAAACAACAGGGGGAGCAGTGACAGTAAGAGGAGTGGCTCGCCTACTATTAATGATTGTAAGTGCACATTTGTAAGCCAACACACCATAGGAATAATTTTTGTGCAGCGGAAAAGTAAGGCAGACAAAAGCAACAAGGGGAACACTGAAACTTACTCGAGTAGCTCGGCTAAAATGATTGTAAGTAAGCCAATCAGGGCATATGCTTAGTTATTCAATAATATCCAAACGACAGAGACACATTTAATTCAGCTTAGTCTGAGTGGAGAGAAGCAAATCGACCCACAAAAAAGGTCATTCTTTGCTTGGAAAAAGCAAAGCTGTCATTGACATAACAGTGCAGAATAGATTTCTTTAAAAAATTATGACAAGACCACGATTGAAGCAACCAAAAATAAACACAACGTCATCGCTTGACAAGAACCTTCCCCTTATAATAATCTATATACAACTTTCCCACAAACTGCGCAATGGGGTGAAAAGGAGAATGACCCCGTGTCATTATGTAAGCTGCCAAAATGTATTTTTATTGTGAAGCACTTTAGGCCACCAGCAAGAGGACGCTATGCAAGTAATACAAGTAATCTATTATTATTATTATTATTATTATTATTATTATTATTACTATAAATAAGAATAATGCTGGAAAAAAAAAAGAAATGCCGAAACCGAGAGAGAAGCCCGCAAGCTGCGCACATCCACAAAAGGAAGCACACATGGAAGTGGGGCTTTTATATCACGTTCAAAATGTGGCAAACTTTTTCTTTGCCAAAATTGGTCTCATCGGCCACAGCAAAAGCCACAAGTCACCTTAACCTTTAATTCTTCCTATTTCACTGGAGAAATATTCATCTCTGTGGATGTATTATTATTATATTATCATTATTATATTACTATTCTTCT
>NW_004798053.1:61990-63203 GCF_000002075.1 Aplysia californica | reverse complement strand
CTCTCTCTCTCTCTCTCTCTCTCTCTCCTCTCCTTCTTTCTCCTCTCCTTCTTTCTCCCTCCATCTTTCTCTCTCCATCGCTTCCTCTCTCTTATAAATATCGAAGTGCCTATTTCTCCGAACGCTCAGGAAAATAAACTTGAACTCTATTTCTCCGAACGGTTTCTGCTCTCGAGATTTTTTGGTTATTTGCGAGATTTAGGCGTCATCTTTCATTTTGCCATTCTGCGAGGACTGGGAAGAAGTATTTTTTTGCATCAAATTCAATTTCTAGAGCTAGAGATTTTTAGATAATTGAATATTCAAATACTTCAGTTGTGGTTGAGGCCACGTTCCCGGACAATACATGTACTTCATTTGAAAATACCTTCAAAAGGTACTGCAAGAAAACAAGACTGATCGACCTTGGCAGTAACCTATTTTGCATTTAGTCATCCAGCATAAAAATAAAATCCTTCATGTAAAAAAATCAACAAATCTCGAGAACGGAAACTGTTCGGAGAAATAGAGTTCAAGTTTATTTTCCCGAACGTTCGGAGCAATAGTCGGCCTATAATTATTACCATTTTATTGTTACTATTACTCCCCCCCAAAAAAAAACCCAAAAAAACAACAACAACAACAACAACAAAACAACAAAAAAAACACCAAAAAAACCCCCAAAACAACAACAAACAAACCAACAACAAAACAAACAAAACAATAAAAAACAACAACAACAACAACAACAAAAACAAAACAAAAAACAAACAAACCAAAAAAACAAAACAAAACAACAACAACAACAACAAAACATTTAAATTAAAAACACCTTGCTGAAGCGGTAGAACAACAAACACATGATGCAACACAACGACATAGCAATACGCAAGCACTATAAAAAGCTTGTTTGTTTACTCCGCAGATTGTAGGCCTTTACATAATAATTAATGCCTAAGCCAAGAATGCAACACTGCCTGCACCACAAGAAGCATGATAACGGGCGTGAGAATAAATTAATGATTCATCACTGCCCCTCATTAATGATCATCTCATTTGCTCGTTTGGTGGCGTTCATCACCTCTACTAACATTCAAATGAGAACAGAGATTTCAGTGCTTGTCGGGACACACTGTCCATTTTTCATAAGCCTACTGGGAAGTTCGCTTCAGACTCGAGGCTTCAAGCGCAATATCAATCTCCGATAAGACCAAGTTATAAGAATGGAGACCCC
>NW_004798053.1:59237-61538 GCF_000002075.1 Aplysia californica | reverse complement strand
GGGGGGGCAAACTGTATTATTTGCTGCAGATTCCACATATAGCCACTAAAACTGACGCAAATCAATTATTTTCTAGAAAATTTCAAACCTAACAGTAAAATATCAAATTGTGGGTTCCCCAAGATGTTTTTTTTTACTTGGTCCAGAAGCACAAAGCATTATGATCGTATATATCTCTGTCGGAGACGTCTCGGGGTAGATACTGTGGCCCTCATATAACGATCTCAGTAAGCGCTCATATTTGTTATTGCATTATATTTTAACTTCGCGCGCGGTAAGTTTCCATCCACTAGATCTATATGGGAATCGGACGTTGCTCATATTATGTGTACACAAAAGGAAGGGAAAGTTCAACGTCGTCCGACAACCCCCCCCCCCTCTCTTTCTCTCTCTCTCTCTCTCTCTCTCTCTCTCTCTCTCTGTGTCTCTTTCTCTCTTTGTCTCTCTGTCCCTCTTTGTCCCTTTCTGTCTGTCTGCCTGTCTCTCTCTCCCACCCCATCTCCCCCCGCCCTCCCCATTTGTCTAGTCCAATCTTTCGATCAAGTCGATTTCCTCTCGGCCCCGCCAATATCTCGTGTCTAGCAGGGCGGAGCGACCCGACCCCCCTTTACCAGAGGCCGACAATAATCGATTCAGGTATAACACTCATGAACTATAAACACACCGCGCTAAACGGCCCTAACATAACATGCCTGCCGTACACAAGATATATTCATTTCACACGGCGCACAAACACACTTGTCTTTGTTCTTGACCCTTACAAGTCGGCATGTCTAACACTTGTTTTTGTTCTTAACTCTTACAAGTCGGCATGTCTAGCACTTGTTCTTAACTCTTACAACTCGGCATGTCTAACATTTGTGTTTTTTTCTTAACTCTTACAAATCGACACGTCTAACATTTGTGTTTTTCCCTTAACCCTCACAACTCGGCCTGTCTAACACTTCGCCATCCTAGACTTACAACGTTCTATCTGTTCAGTACCTAGTCTTGAGAAATTTTATGTTCAAGCATTTTGAGTTTCAAATGTAAAGCTTTTTCGAATGCAATTCTTTGAATAACCTGATAACGATTCCGAATAATCTTATGATTTTAACAGAATAGAGCATTTGGTTTCCGACATCATGGTCTTAGCAACTCTAAACGGCCAAAAAAAAAAACGTCAGAAAGAACTTTGTGACTCTAATGTAGCGACTTGTCTTATTTTGTTAACTCTTGAATTGGCATGCCAACTGACTATTAACTATTAAAGACGCTGCATTCTATCTCTTCTTGTTTCCCCCTCGTTTATCAAAGTAACCCGCTTGCCCATACAACAGCTGCATCCTAACCCCTCAAATCTTCTTTCTTTTCCTGAACATTTATGTGGGCAATGCAAGCTTAATTACAAGTAGCTTCAAACCTAGTTTTTGTGTGTGTAAAAAGCACCCCCCCAAAAAAAAAACAAACAAAACAAACCACACAACCCCCCCCCCCCAACCAAACAAACAAAGCAAAACAGCAAACACTTTACAAGACAGATCATTAAATTGTTTGAAAGGTTGGATGTTTGATGGAAGGGGGAGAGTAACGAGCCGTGTTACTGATAAATAGCACTTAGCGCAATACATGTCCGCTAAACAGTAAACTCAACGCATTCTACTAGATCTTGATCTACCCCGGCGGACTTTAAAACGCTCAGAAACGTTCTCGACTTTACGGGAAGGATGCAGTGGAAGCAGCTGATTAAGCGCTCAAACTCAAACACTAACAAACTAACGTGACAAGATCTTTCGTTGTCCTTTGCCGGGTGCACATTCACATCTGGATGAAGTTAAGTTTTAGTAAGTGTTTTACAGCACTTGCAACACAATTATGTCATTTAAGCGAAGAAGTTTAGAGGTGTTACAGGAGAGTTAGAAACACAAAATAGAAGGAGGGGAGATAAGGACGATAGATGTTTGATAGAAAAGAAGGTGCAAACCACACCAGAGCACCTGCCAACCACCCACGGATGAAGTAAGGAACATTTGGGTAAAGTGCCTTCCCCAAAGACAGAACGCCGGGTCCCTGACGGCTCGAACCCATGATGTTTCAGTTGCCAGGCCAACAGTCGAACCACTAGACCACTATCGCCACCTATGGAAGGGCCGTTTACTACTAGTGCAGAGGAGCTCGATTTTCCCCTTCCCTTTCCACTTCCTCCGCTCCCCGAAATAAAAAAAAATGCGACAAAAGCAAACGTAAACTAAACAGATGGGATACATATAGTGTTTATGTCTGTGCTTGTGTGTGCTTGTGTGTGTGTGTGTGTGTGTGTGT
>NW_004798053.1:57446-58615 GCF_000002075.1 Aplysia californica | reverse complement strand
AGAGAGAGAGAGAGAGAGAGAGAGAGAGAGGACAATTCCTTTCTTACAGACGAAAATAGCTTTTCTTAGTGCACGTGCGGTCAACAACACACGAGAAGTGTCTGCAACAGGAGCGTCGACATTGATTCAATCCGTCGCCTCTGCATGGTTTGGTCGGGGCGGAACATTGTTTTGAACTGATCTGTTTTGTTTGTTTGTTTTACTAGAGGTTTTGCGGCGCTCGCAAATGCATAAGGTCATTTGGGCGCCAGAAGAATAGAGGTGTTACAAGAGAGTAACAAGCATAAAAAAGAAGAAGGGGAGATAGAGACAATAGATGTTTGATAGGAAAGAAGAAGCAAACCACACCAGAGCACCCGCCAACCACCCACCTGATCTGTTTTAACGTTAGTAAGAGTTTTACGGCATTTGCAACACGGTAATCAATCTGACGACTGCGTATGGCTGGGTCGTGGCATAACATTATTTTGAACTGACTGATTTGGTTTTAGATTTAGTAAGCGTTTTACAGCCAAGAGAGTGAAACACACAAAAGAAACAGAGGGGAGATAAGGGCCCAACCCCAGTCTATCTTGAAAAGAAGTGATATTTCCGATTGAAGGACGAGCAGGTCACCTGGTTTTAGAGGTAAAATTAGCGGGGAAATGGCCGCCAAAGTTTGGCGACTTCCACAGCTTCAGAGTCCTTGGAAATTATAAATCAGCATTTTTTGGTGTCTTTAATCAACGTTTTTAAGAGGGTAAAAAATCGACACAGAACTGTTCTTTTAAATGGACATAAGAGATGTTGACCCAAAAGAAAAAAAAAAAAGAAAAAAAGAAGAAGAACATAAATATAGAAGAATAAAAAACCCTACAAAAATCGCCAAATGGCGGGGGAATGCTTGTTTCTTTGATTTCATTATTTTGACGAGCGCTCGATATCACCATGATGTCTCGCATATTGGTCCAGCGAAATTATGTAACACACTGACAGACAGCGAGCGGCCTTGATCAATGCGACCGACTTGCGCAACCGAGCCAGTGCAACAGTGTCAACAGTTCTGAGTCCTTGTCGGCGGAAGGGGCGAATAATAAGCTCTTAGAGGTCCCCAGGAGAAAGGTTGCTTGTACACTGGCCCTGGTACTATTTCTGTGATGACCCCCCCCCCTCTCCCCAAATCTCCTTGA
>NW_004798053.1:53271-55617 GCF_000002075.1 Aplysia californica | reverse complement strand
AATCGTCTCTCCCCCTCCCCAACCCCCCTCATTCTCTTTTTATAAAGCATATTCACCTCATTTCAATCTCTGTCTCTCTCTCTCTCTGTCTCTCTCTCTGTCTCTCTCTCTCTCTCTGTCTCTCTCTCTGTGTCTCTCTCTCTCTTTCTCTCTCAAGTCAGATTGCACCACTTGTCATAACTTTTCATTTGGGGAAAAAACCCAACAAACACACACACACACAACAAAAAAAACAACAACCAAAAAACAAAACAAAAATAAACATACAAAAACCCCAGAGCGGGGCACACGCCTGTGAAAGTGGTCACATGCACACAACGAGCTAAGAGGACCATCAAAAACCATTGTGACAAAGTAACACATACAATTTACTTCTCTTTATAGACCCACGAAGCACTCCAGGAGCACTCAGACGCAATTAAATGCAGAAAAGGCAATACATCTAACCTGGAACCGACGGACGACCACAACACAGTGAAAACAAAAAGCCCACGACACCTACCCCCAGCCCAGCCCACCCCACCCCATCACGAGTGATAACACGTGTGAGCACCAAAGTGAATGAGGAGATGGAAAAAAGGGGGAGCGGGGGGTGGGGGGTGGGGGTGAGTGAGGATGGAGGAGAGGGAGGGGAGGAGAGTGAGGATGGAGGAGAGGGAGGGGAGGTGAGTGAGGATGGAGGAGAGGGAGGGGAGGTGAGTGAGGATGGAGGAGAGGGAGGGGAGTCGGGGTGAGAGTTCGACTTCCTCAGCACTGAGAAAGCCTGGGGTGAGAGGGTGAGAGCCAACCATTACTTCCTTTTAAAGAGGAGTCGATCCAAAATCGTTTTCTCAGCTCTCTTTGTCTGTTATGTATTTTCTGGACTTATTGCAACCACCCCACAATAGAGTCCGCCCATACCTTTACCAAAGGAAGACAATAGTACAAAACACAACATGGATCAATTGTCTTTCTTTATATTATGTTCCATTTACCGGCGACTGTCGTGTAGCGGTTAGGCATTTTGCTGGTTTGCACGCAAGAGACCCGAGAGCGATTCCCCAGTTGGGAGGATTCTTATCGAGTATGGTGTGGTTTGTTCCTTCCCCATCAAACATCTACCATTCTTTAAATTTCGATTCCTTCTTTTCATAATATCATGTTACGATCTAGTAACACCTCTAATCTTCGGCACTTGTATGAACTTACTGTATTGTAACTTTAAGTGCCGTGAAACTATTATTAAAACTTGAAATAAAAAATCCGTGCTGAACGGGACATACTCCCCCCCCCCCAAGCCCCCGAAGAAAGAGGGAGATAATGAAATAGACCTTCCCCAAAGCGTGATTGAACCAACTTCTTTTGCGCGAAGCAGACAAGAGCCTATTCATTACACCGCAAACTCCAACCGACATTATAGGCGAATCTGAGCATATCGCCCATGGAAGCCATAAAATATTAATATCATTTGTTTTATTCAAAAGGAAGTACAGTCGTCGTCATCATCTTCACCATTACACGATACAGTGCCACATCTGAATCAGACATCGACGAACAGGGTTCACCATTGATTTTCTGCTCAGATACTCAAAAAAAACCAAAACAAACAAAAACAACAACAAAAAACAAACAAACACCCAAAAACACAAAAACACACTAAAAAAACAACAACAAACAAACAAATAACTATTGCCCAGGATTTTCCCTGACAACCATCTATAAAGGTTTTCTGAAGTCAGTAAGGCTGCTCTGGGTCTACCCCTGCCACATGATACTCAGTACATTCCGATAAACGAAACAGCAAGCTGGTTTTCACACTGCGCTGGTATAATTTCTTGGCAATGAATTCCATTTCTTGGAAATCAATCCAATTTCCTGGAAATGAGCGGTTCTATGTTAACAGAGCAAACATGGTTAATTTCTAGATGTTATGCTAGTTAACGTTCACATTGCATCCGTATCATGCTCAAAGACAAACCGTTATTTCATTACTCAAAGTATTAACTTAAACAATCCAGTATATCAATCCAGGTTAATGGCATATTCATTAAGTTAATCTTCACTAAACGAAAGAGTTTTATGAAACTCTTTCAATCTTCATATAAACCCATAGAGTACTTTTATACAACTCCCATAAGAATCTTGCAAATTATAAACACACAGGTAGGTCGAAAAGAGTTATCATAAAATTTGCGTTGTGCAGGGACCGTTTACACAGCACTTCCCCAAGCAGTGTCCCACTGAGAAACACTCCTCCCCCCCCTCCCCCCCCAAAAAGTAAAAAATAAAAATAAAAATAACGCTTACAATTGTTCTGCAGATATGATACACCAAAGAGTACCACTTTCTCACTTGCACATAAACTCT
>NW_004798053.1:48876-50296 GCF_000002075.1 Aplysia californica | reverse complement strand
GTAGATAGATAGATAGATAGATAGATAGATAGAGAGAGAGAGAGAGAGAGAGCGAGCATCCGTTTTTGTTCTGGTTGTTTCTTTCCCCGAAAATATGAGATTGTGTGTCTAGTTGCATTTTAATAAAATATGTGAAAAATCCAGACGTGTGCACTGCTGCGATGATTTACTCACTGCGAAACAATCTTCTGTCATGAGACCCTAATCAGGGTTATTCCGTTCAATCGAGCTGTTAAAACTGTAAATGTACGTGTTTTTACGCCCTCATACACATAATTTTAATAATTTAGGAGGCAGGGTTCCGAGCCTGAGCTGAGAGGGATACAACATTCCAGCAGCAACGGGCCACCTGTTTAAGACAATCACCTGCACAAAAGGCCATCCCAACCCCCACCCCAGTCCCCCGTGTATTATCTTTTCACAATAAATCACGCTGGGGTAGAGGTGCACGTATCTAATACTATAATAGTCAATTTTCTCCCAGTCAACGGGTGTCCGTCTTAGGCTAGGCGCGCACAGGACGACTTTAGTTGCGCAACTGTTTTCTCACCCAAATTAGGCGAACAATGAAAACGAGTAGTCTGTGCGCGCTTGCTTATCTCTTTCATTGTTTATGTGGGCGAGAAAACAGTGGCGCAACTAAATTTGCTCTGTGGGCGCCTGGCCTTATACTTAGACTGATATCCAGTAGTTTTCGCCTACTGTGTGTACTCACGTTCTTTGCCGGGCTCCCCGGTGCCGGCGGCCGCCCTCAGCTGCTGCTCCATCTCTCGCCTGATGTCCTCCTCGCTGATCTGGGACTCGCCGAAGGCGTCACTCACAAACTCGTCCTGGGTGGGCGGGCTACCCACCAGGGCTTCTTCCTCCTTCGCCTTCTGTTCCTCCTTGTCTGCCGGGGTCGACTCTGTTGTGGATAGGAAGGTTTTTAAAATGTTATAGTAGAGGTTTTACGGCCCTCGCAACTGAATAAGGTTATAATAATGAGCACCAGAAGATTAGAGGTGTTACAAGAAAGTAACAAACAAACAAAAAGAAAAAAAAAAGAAGAAAGGGAGATAAGGGTGATAGATGTTTCATAGGAAAGAAGAAGCAAACTACACCAGAGCACCCGCCAACCACTCACAGAGGAAGTTTTAGTTGTGTTTTAAAAATTTTGGTAAGAGTTTTACGACCCTTGCAACACAATAAGGTCATATACGTGCTGTTTTTGTTTTAGTAAGAGTTTTACGGCACTTGCAACACAATAAGACAATAAGGTCATATACGTGCTGTTTTTGTTTTAGTAACAGTTTTACGGCACTTGCAACACAATAAGGTCATATACGTGCTGTTTTTGTTTTAGTAAGAGTTTTACGGCACTTGCAACACAATACGGTCATATACGTGCTGTTTTTGTTTTAGTAAGAGTTTTACGGCACTT
>NW_004798053.1:46443-47796 GCF_000002075.1 Aplysia californica | reverse complement strand
CGCCCTCCGTGAAAATGAAAAAAAGGCGGTCGGTTTACCTCTTTATACCTGAGACACTAGCATTTAGAACAATTTGTAAGCTGAAAAAACAACAACCCAACAGATGAAAGGGGAGAGGGAAAGAGTAAAGAAAATGGAAGACAATAAAAAAAACCCCACCACCACCAACAACAATAAACAACAAAAACAACAAAAATAAGATTGTTCGAGCAAAGAGAAGAACACCGACACAATAATGGTCGTTTAGTACTGGGGGAAAAGTAAGACATAGACAGAAACAACCAAGGGGCAATTAAGAAGCTAGGACCTAACAGTGGCGCCCTCCAAATGGGAAAAGATAGACAGACAGAAACGCTACGGGGGGAAAAGAAGATCGATTGGCGACCTCCAACCATCAGGCCTAGTCCCAACAGAGTAGCAAGAAACGTTTTATCGGTACAAAATCATCCAATTCTCAAAACGTGAGAGGCCACACACATTTTCATTATCAGCAATACGATCACAACGCGCACCACGCTCTTCTTGTGATGAGATTCAGAAGACGTGTCATCATTTCAGCATTTCTAGCCATAAAACAGTGACGTCACATTTCAGAGAGATGTGGTATTTGCATGAGCTCAATTCCCTATTACGCATAAATAAGTCGTTTTGAAGTCCCGCTGTTGGACTTTGGGGACCTATTTTCTACCCGGACGTGGAACTTTCGGTCAGCAGACCAGAGCGAAATGGAGTTGGATAGAAGAAAAAATAAGTATGGCGAAAAGAACTCGCAATCACAGAAATTAGGCCACTCACGAGATTTATAAAAAGAGATCCTCGCTAAATGATAGTGCAAGACAGTCCAAAGTGATCAAGTAGTGACCGTTGATAGTTTTAAAAAAGACAACAACGTGGGTAGGTCCATTGCTTGTTTGAGAAACGAGTAGCAAGCGCATTGACACAATAACAGTCGCGTAGAGGTGCTAAGGAAAGCAAGTCAGACAGACAGAAGCCAAATTAGTGGGGAAGAAAGGAAGTAGGAGATTTTTTAACTATCAACCACCTTAGCGTATACAGTATTTGCAGGGCTTTTGAGTTCTTGTTTCACGGCGCAGTCGATGCAATTTGATCATGTGTTTACACACTGAGTTAGTTTCTTCGTTTTGATCTTTGTCCATGGCAATAAAAGGGACGAGTAAGCATTAACATATCTCGGTGTTCTGTTGCAAAAGGAAACGGATCCTTTGAAATACAGTTGAAAACCAGTACCAAACGACAACCCATTGTTGAGGAGAAAAGAAGAACTCACGTTCAACAGGTTGCCTCTGGTGCTAGATCGATTATAATATAAAAAAAAACCTCCAACAAAACCCT
>NW_004798053.1:45201-46343 GCF_000002075.1 Aplysia californica | reverse complement strand
GTCTGGGGAGTTTGCGGCATCAGCTACACAAGCTATGTACAGTACCACATTAGTCGGAATTGTCCAAGACGGTCACTCATTTGTAAAGGAGAAATATGGCTATCTTGTTTGTCTTACTAAGTTTTACGGCACTTGCAACACAACGAGGTCATATAAGTGCCAGTGCCAAAGATTAGAGGTGTTACAAGAGAGTAAAAAACACACCAAAAAAAAAGGAGAGAAAAGAAAGATAGCTGGGGTTTTTGGTTTTTTTTCTTCATTTTTGTAAGTGTTTTACAAAGCTCGTTTTACCACACCAGAGCACCCACCAACCAATCACCAACATACCAGGATTTGGAGGTGAAATCAACTAAACAGCTAATACATAGTGCAATATTAACCGAAATAGTCCAAGACGGTCCCTCATTGTAGAGGAGAGACGCAGTTGCCGTGTTTGTTTTAGTAAGAGTGCAATATAATTAGGTCATATAAAGTGCCTACGATTAGAGATGTTTGAGGAAAGGAAAGTAACACACGCAAGAAAAGGAGGAGGAGGAGGAGAGATAGGACGACGATAGATGTTTGATAGGAAAGATCGAGCAAACCATGCCACAGCACCAACCAACCACCCACATAATAATAATACTATATAAGTAGAAATCGTCTAAGACGGGCACCCTTTGTCGAGGAGAAAAGTGGTCGTCTAGTGCAGAGGTGTGTGTGTGTGTGTGTGTGTTTTAAACTTCACCTTCTGCAACTTAGCAATGGGTTTACGAGTTTCCCCTTCAACCCATTGCTTTCCTTCTTTGTTTTTTAAAAATAAATTTTGTTTTGGGTTTGGCATATTTTATCTTTCCTATTTTTATAGGTGCAGGGATACTTCGATCAACCTCAGTTCAAAGGGTACATTTCCATCAATTATTAATGTGGGCAGACTTTGCCCGAGGGATGTCATGGTCCCTATGGATGGGCGACCAAAGTGCTTTAGAGTCTTTCGATTCAGCCTTCTTTCTTTCGTTCTTAAAATTTTTTTTTACAAGCAATCTATTTCAGATATAAACAGCATCGTCTGGTTTTTTAACTTCCGTGAGTGACACGAGCAATGGCTGTGATGACAAAGGTCAGATGGGAGAATATCCAAAAATAAGAAAAAGAGTCACACC
>NW_004798053.1:42773-44184 GCF_000002075.1 Aplysia californica | reverse complement strand
AGACACTTCAGTCAGTGGCACCGCCCCAGGGGGTGAAGTTCGACTATAATAATTATAACTTCTTTGGCATCAACTTATCACTCAAACAGATAGGTCATACGTTGCTGAACCCCCCCCCCCTCCCCCAGTGTCAGAGAGAGCCATTTTCAAATACAGACGCCTGTGTTTCGTGTGTCGTAAAAGCTTTGGCATCATGCCGCATAACGCTATGGCTGGCCGGCCGGTATTTATAATACATCGTAGTTCGCTATCGCGATGGAACGGTTTTTATTAACAAGAACAACAACAACACCTTTATCTTCGCTTTGCAGTGACTCACACAGTAAGGTGAAGGACACCCATAAACCAGCAATAACACTTGCAGGGCAGAAAACATTCATCATCACCGGCAACCTGTTGGTCGTTGCGTTGTTTGACCACAGAACTGGTGGACACGACAGACGGTGCAGGGTTTGTCTGCTTGATTGATTGATTGACTGGGTAAAGAGAATCACATCGACACAAAAATGGTCATTTAGTGCTGGAAAAAAAGTAAGACAGACATCCAGAAACAACAGTGGGAAAGTAACGAAGTAGGACCAACCATTGGCGCCCTCCAACCCACCCGCTACAGATGTTGCATTGGCTGCTAACGTACAACTGTTGTAGTTACGTGGTCCAACCTTCCTACACAAAGTGGAGCTTGTGTCGACAGCGGTGTGCTTGGTCTCCGATGGTTGCAAGGAAATATTTCATGAAAAAACCCCCAAAACTCAAAAAGTCTTCAGACTTCACACAGGGATTCGAACCTTGAGCTCCAGCATGAAAGACCAAGTCTGTTAACGAGATGTGATGAAGACTTCACAGTGTCGATGTCGCTAGAACACGACGTAAAGATTTTTTCTTCTTCTTGTTTTAGAGTTTTACGCCACAAACGTCACAAAAATATCATAACATAAAAGCCGAAAATTAGGGGCGTACCAAGCACAGAAGTAACAGACACAAAAAAGAAGAGTAGAGATAACGACGAACCATGTTCGATACGAAAGAAGGAGTAAACCCCAACAAAACACCCCCCAACCCCCCTTTCTCCAACCCTCGCTTCTCCATTTAAAATACAAATTCATGCCTTCCAATATGACGCGTGGTGACTATCTCGAAAATCCCATGGCTCCCTTTGTCGTTGATTCAAACCCATCCACTAGGGCGCACTATTCTTCTGCACAGCAGTCGCACGGGCTAATTATCGAGCACGAAATGCACATTTAAAGTATACGTAATTCTATATATATGCAAACTTGTGGTGTGCGCTTCACGTACCGGTATACATTAAATGTACTACCATGCCTCTCAGTGAGTAATCCCGAAATGAGGCAATTGCCAAGATCAAATACTACAGTTGGCGAAAGAAAGAACACTTCATAGGATAACC
>NW_004798053.1:39822-40906 GCF_000002075.1 Aplysia californica | reverse complement strand
GGGGGGAGATCAAAGTTTAAAAAGTGCTTACAATCCCAGTCAAGGCAAAAATCAATCCCAGCTCTCTTCAATTAAAAGGCAAAGTGTGGCGCTTCAGGAGAAAACCCCATCCTAAAAGAAAACACTGATAACAACAACAAAAACAGTAACAACAAAAACACCAGAGCAATTGGTCACTTTTCAGGACAAGCGGAATAACCCAAATTCCGGGGATTTCCAGAAATCTTGACTTTCACCAAAAGTGGACATTGCCCTACATATAGGAGACGTTTGGTTTCATTGGTGTGTATATTTGTTTGGTTATAGAGAACACGCTCCTTGTCTTTTGAAGAAGCTGAACAAGGGTCAAAAACTTTACCTTCCATTTTCTCAAAACATCATTTTCCTTGAGCTTAAAAGCGACCACTTAGAACCCTAAACAACGGCTCTTTGCCCTTGCACACAACAGACGCAATGTTTGTTTGAATAAAGAGAAGCACATCGACATAACAATGGTTATGGTGCTTAGAAAAAGTAAAACAGACAGGAACCCCCCCCCCCCCCCCCCCCCCAGCTAGGGAAAGTAAAGGAGTAGGACCAACCGGTGGCGCCCTCCAACCACCCGCCACTAAAGACGTGAGTTCGATTCCCGAGTGTGAACGTCCTCTCATTTATCGACTATCTCTGTATGTTTGCTGGGACGGATTGCAACATCCACTCATGTTTTGTTTGAGTAACGAGAGGCACACTTACACCATAATGGTACTTTAGAGCTGAGAAAAAGTACGACTGACAGACAGAAACAACAGAGGGAAAGTAAAGAGGTGGGACCTGCCAGTAGCGCCCTCCAACTACCCACCATCACACTCAGACAGGCACTGACAAGCATGTTCGAAGCAGCCCGCACCCTACATGCTAAAGTGTGTCGATAGGATCGTATAAAACGTATACATGTATTATTTATCGGGTAAAAAGAGAGTATCCTCACACCAAGAGCGTGACAAAATAATGGCACGTACACAAGCCCACATGACAATAAACCATGAGAGAGAGAGAGAGAGAGAGAGAGAGAGAGAGAGAGAGAGAGAGAGAGAGAGAGAGAGAG
>NW_004798053.1:37432-39605 GCF_000002075.1 Aplysia californica | reverse complement strand
CCTCTTTACACTATAATATTATTACCCCAGCAGACCCTATATATCACTCAGAAACATTCTCGGCTTCCCTGGAAGCATAGCATACAGTACAAGGAACGCTGTGTTAGTAGGAAAACAGGCCACACCTGTAAATCTCGTCTGCACAGTGTACAGTGAGTAGAAGAAAACGCTCGACGTGTTCGGAATCAAGAGAGAGAGAGAGAGAGAGAGAGAGAGAGAGAGAGAGAGAGAGAGAGAGAGAGAGAGAGAGAGAGAGAGAGAGAGAGAGAAATTGCACGTTCATGCACGCACGTACAATAAACGTGAGATATAGTACGCTCACGTAGGCACCAAAGTCAATCGCGTGTTTGCTCGAAGCTCGAACAGCATATTATTATTATTCAGACCCTTGACAGCGATACACAAACTGGCACAAAGGAATGGGGTGGGGGTGGCGTGGTTTACCCTTTCTTCCCTACCTTACACCTTATCTCGTTATCTCTCTTTTCATTTGAACATCATTATCTAGTAACACCTCTAATCATCTGCACTTATATAACCTAACAGTGTTGCAAGTGCAGTAAAATTCTTACTAAAATTACAACTAAACTGACACAATGACGTGGGAGGGTTACTGAAAAAAGTCAACCCTGGGGGTGGTTAGCTGATGCTCTGACATGGTTTGCTCCTTCTTCCCTATCAAACATCTTTATCTCTCCTACTTCTTTTTTGTGTTTGTTACTCTCTTGTAACATCTCTGATCTGCGGCACTTATATGACCCGATCGTGCTGAAAGAGACGTTAAACTCTTATTAAAACTAAATAAAAACTGACATTTATAACAATGGAAGGAGCAGGAACAGTCCAAGGTGACTGCCAAACTCAACTCCCCGAGGACGCATCATCGACAACGCCAGCCGACGAACCATTTTGTTCGTTATTCATGCACATTTTTCACTTCTGGTTTCTTCACCCAGTTTATATCCTAGTTTTAGTTTTAGTAAAATTTTTACGGCTCTCGCAACTGAATAAGGTCATAGGAGCGCCAGAAGATTAGCGGTGTTACAAGAGAGTAACAAACACAAAAAAGAAGGAGGGGAGATGAGGACGACAGATGTTTGATAGAAAAGAAGGAGCAAACCGCACCAGAGCACCCGCCAACCACCCACGGTTTATATCCGACACGACCGAGTCCAGCTTTTAGCTTTAGTAAGAGGTTTACGGCACTCGCAACACAAATAGATCTTGTCCTGTAAGTTCCGAAAATAAAAAGGGTTGCTGGAGAGTAACATACAAAGAAAAGAAGAAGAGATTCGGAAGATCGATGATTGACAAGCAAGAAGGAGGAAATCACAACAGTGTAACCGCCAACTTCCAACGCCCAAGCGCAGACAACAGACAACCATGGACGTGGTTTTATGCACCCCGCATAATTCAGCAAAATTTGATCATTTTTTGCATAATTTCTGATTATTTTCCTTTATCATTCTTTGTTAAAATTAACAGAATCGCATAATTTGACATTTTTGGGCTCAGTTTGCATAATTTCAGAATTTTACTTGCATAAAACGACAGAGACAGCATTACAACGCAAATTGATTGTTTTAGTAAGCACTTTACGGCACTTGCTACAAAATAAGGTCATTTAAGTGCCGAAGATTAGAGGTGTTACAAGAAAGTAACGAATACAAAACGAAGGAGAGATAAGTATGACAGATGTTTGAGAGAAAAGAATGAGCAAACCGCACCAGAGCACCCGCCAACCACCCACCAATCCACCAAGTTCGACAAAACGGGGAGTTGGAACCACGGTGACATAGACAGTATACTGAACGATATTTCTTTCTATTAAAAATCTTAATGTAGCTGTTTTACATCGACACAATTCATTAGTGACACCACTCAATATCGTACAACTGAAAATAGGCCTAGGTATAGCATGTTCCCGGTATTCAACACAGCTAGAGAAAAAAAACAACAACAACACGACATTCACAAGAACAGCATGACATTCAACAACAAATCACCTCCCCAAACATATCCGAGACCAAGCAAACAAACAAATCACCTAGATCACAAAAACAACGACACCCCCACCCAAAAACACCCAACAACAACAACCACAAACAAGTAAAAACTAATAGTCTATATATAAAACAAAAGCAAAAATATATGCTCAAAAAATTAACCCCCC
>NW_004798053.1:31639-34139 GCF_000002075.1 Aplysia californica | reverse complement strand
GTCAGATCCAACCCGGGCTGAGAGGGAAAGAACATCCCACCAGAAAAACGTAGATTCTGGACACAATTTTCCCCCAGACGTGAATCGAACCCAGGTCTTACACACTTGCTACGGTGAAGCGCCTAACCACTACACCACAGTAGCCGATGATGGGGATTGTTTTCATTGGCGGCTTTGCTTGCTTCAATGTACATGTACGTGCAATCTTAAAATAAGACTGAACACGCGCAAAACGTGCGACCCATCATTTTTTAGCTCGGGTAAAGAGAAGCACGTCGACATAACAATGGTCATTAGTGCCAGGAAAAAGTAAGGCAGACAGAAACGACAGAGGGAAAGCAAAGATGTACCAGATCTACCCAGTGGCGCCCTCCACCCACGCGGACCCATCAGGCGCTCGAGCCATGTTTATGGAATGGGAGCGATGATTATATGACGTCAAACCGAGGAAGTACAAATCACGCTTGTTCCGCTTTTATAAGTGTACAGAAGTAATCGGGACAAAGATAGCATCACATTCAAGGCAAAACGCTTATTATGATCGTAAGGCAAAACAGAAGGAAAGAAAGACTAAGATAGAACCCTTTTCTGTAGTGTACTTGTGAACCTCTTCACCTTGCAAGCAACACACGTCAATTTTTTAATTAAAAAAAAAATGTTGATGTTTTTAAGCTACCACTGATACAATTTCGATATAATTAAGGCGGCGGACATCGGGCCCTTTCCGCCAGGTCCAACCCGGGATGAGAGCAATGCAACATTATTCTATAAGACCGAAATACCCGGTAAAAATTCTCCATACTCGGGGATCGAACCCGGGTCTCCTGCGAGCGACAGCGAAGAGTTTAACTGCCAGTATTGGTTTGTTTAGTTCGGGTACAGAAAAGCATATCATTACAATAACGGTTATGTATTTAGTGCAGGGAAAAAGCAAGAAAGAGAGACAGAAACAATAGAAGGAAAGAGAAGCACGACTTACCAGTGGCACCCTCCAACTACCCGCCACAAAAGAAGTATAGTTGATTTCTAAGCCAATAAGCTATTATATCGAGCATCTTTGCCTTTCTCTATGGTTTGTTTTGGTAAAATGAACCACATTGACACGATGATTATCGTAATTTAGCGCTGGTTTACTTTTCATTGTTTGAATATTCAGAAGCACGACGACAGATAACTGTTCTCTCAGTGCAAAGAGAAAAAAAAAAAGGAAGGCAGAAAGACAAACAGAGACAACAGAGGGGAAGAAAAGAAGTAGGACCTACTGGTGGCAACCTCCAACCTTCGCAAAAGACACGCGGTCGATTCCGATGCGAGGAAGTTTACTTTAACAAGTTTGTTTTCTATTGGATAATTTGTTGGTATAAAACGAACTACATGTAAATCGACATAATAATCGTCGCAATTTAGTGCTGGGAAACAGCAAGACAACTGATTGACAGGGTAAAAAAAGGTTAAGTTAAGACCCTGACCCCCCACCCACCCAACGTTAACCGTGACAGGAAGGGTTGAAACAAACACGATTTCAATTAGATTGATGGAGGTATCAAGCAGTTACAACCAATAAAGACATTGGAAATATGGCCACAGTCATAGCCCTTGTTTGTTTGTAGAGAGAAGAAAATCGACACAACAATGTTTACTTACCGCTTGGGGGGGGGGGGGGGGGGGGGGGGGGTGTAAGGCAGACAGAAACATTAGAGGGAATGCAAAGAAGTAGGACCTACTGTAAGTGACGCCCTCTAACCACCCGCAACCATCATAACATAAGTCGAAACACACCAACATGATCTAAATTAGGTTGATGGAGGCGTAAAGTACATGTATTCACAACTAATGAACAAAATAATGTTCGTGCGGGACGAAAGCAAGAAGACAGTCTGATATTGTTGAGAGGTAGGGCATGATATGGGGTGGTATCGTTTGGTTTAGGTGCAACACTCCTTACAGCGTTGTAAGATTCTTGATTTAACGAAGAAGGTGGAGAGTCTTGAAAACTCTTGTTTGTTCGAGTAAAAAGAGGCACATAGAGAAAATAATAATGCTCATTTAGTGCAGGAAAAAAAAAGACAGATGGACAGAAACAGCAGAGGGCAAGTAAAGAAGTGGGACCTAACAACCGCGCTTTCCAACTTTCCGCAAAAACTCTTTAAGCAACCCAAGTTAAAAAAACAACAAAAACCAATTAATTGAGGAATCGAACCAGGCCATCGCATCAAAGCTCAGTCCGACACCGCCCCAGCTGAGCTGACAGCGTGCTGTAGTGTACCAATAGCTGAATGCTTCAGATCAGATGTGTAACAAGAGAGAAGCAAATAAAACAACAACAACAAAAAAGGAAGAGGAGATGTGTGGACATTAGATAGATTTTTGATACGAAAGAAAAAGCAAGCAAATCACACAAGACCACCCGTCAATTACCCACAAAGTACGAGAGAGAGAGAGAGAGGGAGAGGGAGAGAGAGAGAGAGAGAGAGAGAGAGAGAGAGAGAGAGACAAACTA